>NW_009736036.1:0-30552 GCF_000703405.1 Apaloderma vittatum | reverse complement strand
TAAACATTAATGAGGTCACCCTTCAGTCTCTCTTGCACTGTACTTTACTGACAGCCATAAAAAACCCCATAAAAATAATTAGAGCCCAACCTGATCCCACCAAGAACTCTAGTACTTTATCACCCTCAAGAAGTCCACCCCAACCCTGACCTGGTGTTTCTTGCAACCTCTTTAGCTGCTGTTTGTCCATTTAATCTTGTCTTTTTCATATATCTCTGTAAATCTGTCCCTCACAGGAGCAAATCTGGTCTAAAAAAAAATTAAACTTAAGCTAGCAGAAGTCTTTAAAGCAGCTACTTGATTTTCCTGTGTCCTCTCATATGCATCCTACTATGGTGCTGTGGCGCTTTTTTTTTTTTAATCAGGAAACAAAGTAGGCAAAATGTTCCAGCTACTTTTAAAACAGTTTTTGAAAAAAAGAAGGAAAAAAAAAGTTTTGGGAAGTGCATTTTTCCTAACATAAGAATACAGACATTTCAGAATAATCCAGAATAAATCATAAATTATTCCACAGCTGTGGAAAACATAACTCTCATTAAAACTGACTACTTTGATTTTACATTGTACTCTTTCTTCTATTTTGCCTCTTTTTAGTTAAAAGCTTCCCTATGCATTGAATGTGTTGTTGTATATATTCAGAAAATCATCCCCCGGATGTATCATAGTCTGAATGATAAATGTTAATGAAATTAAGTATAACATCTAAGCTTTTTATTTAAGAGGAACAAGACTGAACTGAAAAGTCCAGTGGGGATGTGTTTTCTACCTCATTTGGAAACCAGTGAATGCCATTGCTTCTAACACTCATTTGGCTCCTCAAATTCAGATCAGCTGCAGACAACAAAATTATCCAAACTATACAGTGTTTAACAGAGGTCAGTGTATATCCCTAAGTCATATGAATACTATGATCACGTTCACTAAGGGAAAAAAACCAAAACCCTAACAGCACATGGAGGCTCACACCTGTCTGTTGCACTGGAAAAGAAAGTCCTACCAGAAATCCCACAAATACAGAGAATGTCTGTGCACAAACATTTTGCTTTTTCAGCACTGCATTAATTGAAAGACAAATGAAATGAGGGGTAGTCACAGTTATATATATTATTTATTCAAGAAAAGGCAGTGTCCACTGTATCAAATAAATAGAGTACTGATATGGCTAGAGAGAACACTTAATCCAACAGGATCCATTTCAGGGAATTTTGATCAGAAATACACACTTCTGACCTGATAAACATTTTTGGAGGAATTCAGTATTGGGCAGAGACACTGCTTTGCAGTGAGGTAGCTGCTGCCAAATATTCGACATATAAATTATTCTACTCTTGAATGTGTTGATCTCTCAGCAGAGATAAGCCCTAAATAACTTTCCCCTTGCATGTTAACAGCTTATGTGGCTGGATTGCAATTCCATGTAATTTACTCAACATTAGAGAGCTTTATAACAAGGTTCAGGATAAATTAAATCAAAATCAAGTACAAATGAAGTATGGGTCATCCATAAGCAGAATCCAAAGAGATGCTCGAAAGCAGAATAGCATCTGTTACAGCATCCAAAACGATGGATGGATTTCCAGTGCTTCTGTTTTCAGAAAATAAAATGGTTTGGCTGAAGTTAGACTATGTCTCGTTAGAGAAGAAGAAAGATGCCCAAAGAAATTGGGCTAAGAATCACCTAGACACACTTTTGTCTGTGCTTTAGTGTAGATTCAATCCCGTTTTGAGTCCAGAGAAATATTAGCATGAAATTTCACAGAGATGAGGGAAATAATATGTGAGATAATGTCTCTTTTTCTTCTCCAAGTTGAAGGAACTCAGCTAAAACCAAGCGATCAAGCAAAACCCCTATGCAATCTGTAACACAATCTGTGAGCAACAAGATCTACATAAACCAGAGGTCCCAAAGGTACTTAATTTGCAGTTCAAAAGCACAAAATGAGTGCAAAATTTTACCAGTTTACAGCTTTTATAAGATACGTCAGCTTTCGTAAGATAAGGTTGTTTTACCTACCCACAATAAGTGAGAATTGTTATGTGAATTTATTTTTTTCTACAATGGACCACAAGCCACAGAATGCTCTACCAGACCTGAGCACTTGTCACAGCAGAACACTTGTGGAATGGGGGGTTTCAATCACTACACTGGCTACCCCAGCTCTGGCTCACAGGTGTACACAAGAGCCCCTTGTGCAGAATTACCGGAGTTGAATTGCTTCGTGACCAATATAATCATTCACACTTGCATTAAATGCACGTAAAATGCTGCTTGTAGGAATTCTTTGCCCATGTTGGCAGTTATTGTCATCTTTAATGTGGAGACCTGTGTCCAGATTGTGTGATGACAGGAGGAAAAGGATGATTCCCAGCTAGCATCTGCATGGGGCAGCACAAACCTTCAGCCTGCTTGCCACAACTCCTTTTTCTGCAAAAGCAGGTAGGCAAGAAACTTCATCCTTTAGTCACTCTGAAAACAGGCACCTTTAATTTTGGTAACTGTAGGCAAATAAAAAGTCTATTTTATTAAATTGATTCAATTCTTTAAAGAAAAAAATCACAACTCCTCCTCTCCCCCAACCCCACCCTCAAAATTCCCAACTTTTATTGAAATCTAGTGCTTTATTTAGACTGGGCTTTTTTAATATGGCAGATAATCACAAATGCAATCACATGCGGCAGGATATTCACAAACAACATTCATCTCTATATTTTTGCTTGCTTTAACACAGGCTGATGGAGTGGCTTAGAGTACCATTACATTTTTAAAAATAGAAGGTACACGAATAGGCATGCACCTCAGGTTTTAAGAGAAACAAGTCATAGCTATTCAGTTATATTTCTTTTCTCTGCTCCTTTATTTTAAATATAAGAAAATACCTTATTTGCACATCCTATTGCATCCTTATCAAAATCCTGTGAACACAGTTAATCTCACTTCATGTGAGTGGGATGACAGCAATAATAACACCGTGAAAAACAAAAAACATCATTGTTAATGTGGTTTATTGAAGCAGATAATGAGATCTGATATTTTACCTTGAGAGGAATATTGGCAAGTAGCACTTTACTTAGTAAATATTCTTGTCTGAGAGTTGGATTCTATGCAAAGGAAAATTCAATTTCTACTATGAATTCAATTTTACCACTATACTCTTAGTGCATTCTGGTAACTGCCTAATTTCTGTATAGATGTGCTCTTCCCATATTGGAACCAATAGCACACAGGACTTGACACCTTCCTCAACATCTTAAAGTATTTCTCAAAAGTGTTTTGCAGCAATGTTTGTTGCTCACCTTTAGAACGGGAAACAAAGAGGTAATGAGCTACTTTTCATAACACAGTTATAGAGCCAAAAGTGTAACCTACACACTCCGTTGTCCATCCTGGTATTCAGTCCGGCTGCTATTATAAAGCTTAAAGTATATACAACACCACTATAATTTTGTTGTTACAGTTTCTGTAATTGCTTTAAGTGTGTTAGTCTGCTGTGAAAGACTGAAAAGGACAAGGCAGAGTACAGCTCTTGCTGTGAAAAAAATGTAATTTGGGAAAGGAAGAAGCAGGCTTTTACTTTATAAAATAACAGCTGATTATGGGGCTAAGATTAGAGTCCAAAATTCTTTGAAATTCGGTCCTCAAAATCAAATACGTGAAAAATGTTCTGGCTGAAATGGCATAGGATGCTATATGACGTAGGCTTCTGGTAATCCTGTAGCTAAAAACAAACAGTAATGCAAGAACTCAGTTTAGTACTGCCTTAATTCTGACCTCTTCTGAAAGTGGTATCAGATCTTGATCCAAGCATTGAGAGGAACAAGTGAAAGACAACCCAGAATGAAGGAGCTGAATCCACTGGCTGATTGTTATTAACCATCTCTCCACATTTTGCACTGCATTAGTTGGGCTAGGTGAAGCATTGGAGTTGACAAACTTTAGATCTTTACATTCTGAGAATGAAAAATGGACATTTTAATAACACAATTTTTGACTTCATAATAAAAGCAGAATTGAAACCTCTTAGTTCATAGCTCTCTACTGATGTTGAATGTGAGAAAAGAAAGCCTGGAAACATTTAAAAATAACAGGTCGTTAAACTTCTGAATTCATGTGCACAGCCTACAGCTATGATGAGGTTTGAACTGAATGACACATGCTATTGGGAAACCTTCCAGCAAACGCATAATATCAACCCATAAAATATACACAACTAACAAAAAAACCTCTGGATTTTGCCATCCCCTTAAACTGACCCATTACTACATGTACAGTGAGATCAGCAAGCTGGGACATGTCCAAACTGTGAGGTCCGTGTTGCTTTTGCTCTACAGAGGTGTAGTAATTTCTGTGGCAAGGAGAACCCCTTGGACTTTTGCACAGAACTCCCCACAGAACTCCTCACAGTGCCTAGTGAGGACCAACCACCAAAAAAATGACCTGAGCATGTCTGGTGGCTGCACATCCATGTGTCAGCTTGACTGGAGATACACCTTTAAAAGATGCTTAAGAGATTCCAGCACGTGGCTGTATCTCTCTTTTACCAACCATGCTAAAATTTTCAGGTTATCTATGGCATTCTGTAGAGTCTCAAAGCTCCAAACAAATCCCAGATTGGTGAAACTCTATTCAGGCAAAGACATACCCTTTAAGTCATGGTATAAATAGATCTTGTGACAATGTATTTAACCTGTAGAAAGGCAAGACTGTTCTAGCTGGATCTGGTTGTCAAACTTCAGTTAAAATTATGGCACTGTTTGCCATGAGGAGCAGTTATAACCGTTATAAATGTAAATGATTCAAACAGAATACAAATTTATTTTGTAGGTTCAAATTAAGGCAGAACAGATATTTCTGAGGCTGAAGCTAGTGAAAAAATAAGTAGATTTGCTTTTTCCATTCCAGGCTTTAATCTGAAAACCTCTAGCGTCTGTGTGTGAGAGAGCAAGATGCTGAAATATGGCAGAAGAAAATTCCAAGGCAGTGAGAGAAACTCTGATGGATTTATCTGTGCACTATCCAAGAGGTCAAAGGGAATCTGATTGAAAGTTTCACCTCTCTTATTTGAACCGTAGTCAAAAGAAGTAAGAAAAAATGAATAGAGGAAAATTATTTGTCTCGCAAATAAGACACTCTTAATTCTGCCATTTACCTACCGATATGCAAAAACTGGTTTTAATCTTTATTCTGAAGCTAACGGAATAGAGAACTGGAAAGAGGGCAGGCTCACTGCATCCCTTGTCAGAGTTTGCTGTTACTTGGTTAAGCAAATATAAAGTTAAAAAGGTAAGATTCCTATCAATACATCCACTCTGGATATCAACATTTGGGAAAGTGCAATATTTTAAGTTTTAAAAGCTGTTATTTCCTCCACATACTCTCTGTGAAGATGACAAGATAGAATAAAATGTTTGTGTGTGGAAGAAACTAAGGAGTGGTTTGTGGAAGAAGTGGCGGGCTGGTTGCATTAAAAAGGAGGTATTTAAATTAAAAATTGTATGCAGCTGAAGGAAAAAAAATACATTAGAATGACCGAAAAGGAGAAAATTCAGAGTTACAAGGACACTGTGAGGATAGGTTGAACTGGAGGGTGGGTGAGAAATGGAATGCTTGTAGACTCTAAAGAAACCAGCTGAAGATACTTGAGAAAGAGGTTTCCCTTTTCTTTATTTTCTCTGTCTTTAGCTATTGTTTCCTTTTTCCTTCCTCACTGAGCATCTTTTCCTTAAATTCCCACTATGTAAGTATATTTACGTTTACACAAATTAACATTTATTTGCATTTCAACTTCGCATACCTACTGCTTTTTTGCTTCAAAGACCTTGGCAGAGGTACCTCCATTCTCCTATGATAATTTACAGAATATACATAGCTACCTTAATCATGTCTGACAGCTTCAGTTAATGTGGGCAGGTAGATTTTATACTGTGAAATACATTTCATCCATAACAATTAAAGTGTACTGCACAAGTTACATGAGTGAGAGAGACAAATGGATTGTAAAGAGTTAAAGCTTCCATGGTAACCTCAGCAGTGAGGATGCAATTGGTTCGCCAGGTCCCTTCTGTCACATCTTGATTCCATGCCAACAAATCATGAACTGTCCATCATTTCACACATCTATTTTTAGAGCATCCTCAGCTGCTTCCAATAAAATGATAAATGATACATGTTCACAGAGGGATAATACTGGTCATAGAAAGGGCTGTTTCCATCAGAAATGCAAGCTAAAGCTTTGGAGAGAAACAACGTGACAAAGGTACTGACCTTCAGTAAAAGCAGATTAGAGGTTTTGGTCAAACTGCCCTTTGCTTTCCTTAGCAGCACCCTGTTCCTAACGAAAGGCAAACAAAGTCTATGCCAACTATGACCAAATATGCCTGTAGCTATTAAGGGAATTGTTCCAAAGGGCTAGTGTATCTGCACAGTCACTCTCAAGTGAGAAACATTTAGGTATTACCTCATCTATACTGGAGCAGCTCCTCTTTTGTGCTTTAAACAGGAACACGTGCTAAAGATGTTTAAATAATGATATATGATCCCTGCAAACACAGACTCTTTAACAATGCATTACTCTGGGAGACAGCTCTATTCATACGCAATGCCCAATGAATACAGTCAAACAATGACCAGAAATTGCTTATGTTGTACCAGCAATTCGTTGCAGTGTCTGCACTACAATAAAACAAGGCAATATATATATAGACAGATGGGGAAGAGACACTCTGTGGAAGGAGAAACATTAAAATAAAGTCCTTGGGTGGTCAGATCTACACTAGCAGAAGTCATATCATATCATAGCATGGAAACTCAACACAAAAATTTCCATCAAAAGTGCCCTCAGTGCTTACAGATGATAATGTCTTAAAGAAGTAATGCAATACCTCAGTGTCAGCACTCTCCACAATTCTGCTTCTCTTTTTGTTTGACCTTTATCACTCCCCTCCTTATTCTGAATGCTTTGCACTCAGTTTGCCTTCCTCCAGAATCACTTGCTAGATTTATAAACTACTTCCTAGACTTCCAAGTCACTTTATATACAAACTCAGCTTTCTGTTTTATTCTATAACATAGCCTGAAGACATACAGCTCCATCATTTCTAAGTACAGAGAACTAATTCAATATTATACAGGTTACAGATATTGATCACCAGCTAATTTGGAACTAGTATTTATTCCCATTAATTTTATATAATTTGAAACATGGTCTGAAAGGTCTTTGAAAAAGAGACTGCAGATTCTTAAAACTCTAGCCAGTCCCCAAATTACTGAAATTTCACTCTTTAAGTTTTTTGAAAAAAAAAAAGTTAGTTTGCTTTTAGTGTTCAAACATTTTTGTAAATTGCATATCAAGGCACTTCCTATTACACTCAGGATAGCAAACTGTAGGGTTTTTTAGACGTTTTTCCTGACAGACACAATATAATCTGGAAAATCAGAACAACAGTATTATCTCAATTCCATTATTTCATTTGCTAATCTGCCTGTTCATGTGATAGCAGAAAGCTTTTTCATACAAACTGGTAAATTCTTAAGGCACTATTTTTGTTTCAGAAGTAGAAAAAAGGTTGGTTTTAATATTTTCTTTTCTATGTATTCCTTACCTGAAAGCAATAGAAATATTGATAACTGACTTATTATATACTTTTGTAATTACTGATTTATTTTACAAAAGTAGAAATGAAACTTTGAAGGACTGATTTTGTCTGAAGTGCCAAAGAAAACGTTGGAAATGTTGCTTCATCAGTGTCACTCTCTCTCTCTTCTACAAAAGAAGTCTTCCTCAGCCACAAACAGGGTTAAGTTTAGCCTAATTGTAAAAAAAGATTTCTTTTTGTTTCCACGCTATGAGGAGTCACTGGAATTAGACATGCTAAAGACTTTTGATTGGAATGGTTCACTTGCAGCTATCTTTATCAAGAGATGTGGCACGTACTTAGTATTGAAAATAATTCATAAATTTCTCATTTGTGTTTAAAAACAAATGAAAAAACTCACCCATTCCAGAAACAAAGCAGTCAAACAATTCTATAAAATCAGCTTTGTTACAAAGCTAACTCTAAGCATGTTCAAATGCAATATTCTGTTAGTTCATAAAATGAGTAGAATTATGTCAAATTGCTTTTCTCCCAGTCATTCCACATACTGTTTTGGCACCAGTAAGGATTAATCTTCAAAGCTCATTAAAAAGTTTTTATTTTTTCAGTCTTGCAAAGCCAGTCAGCTTAGTATTAAGCTGGCACAGCAAAATAAGCATCCTGCTCATTAGTAAGATCAACAGGGACAGAGGCACTTTCACTGTACTTATAAACACAAGGTTTATATATCAGAGAGTCATCTCCATTGGGGAGACCACAGAACCCAGACAGCTAGAAAAGAGCCATCTCCTGGGAAATGCCATGGCACGAGGCATCAAAAAACGTACCCCTTCAATCCCTCATTAGAGTATGCCGAATTAGACTGAGCGGACGTTTTGATCACACAGCATCTTCTTTCATAAAATTTTAGGTAGCTATTCTCACTGTCACTGACAAAGCTATAAAGGGAGACAAGGAAAGAAAGGAGGAAGGAGGAAAACAGCTGTCCTGCTGTTCACAGGTGTCTTATGTGGAAAGCAGTAGGGACTTCTGACCATCTTCTAGTCTCTCATGGATCACCAGTAAACACACCCACAAGTGAAGGGAAATTACCAGTCAGTCCTTCAGAAAACAGCTCTCCTTGGGTCCAGAGGAGAGCAGCGAGGCTGGGGAAGGGACTGGGGGGAAAGTCCTGTGAGGAGAGGCTGAGGGAGCTGGGGGTGTTCAGCCTGGAGAAGAGGAGACTCAGGGGGGACCTGATCACTCTCCACAACTGCCTGAAGGGAGGGTGCAGTCAGGTGGGGGTCGGGCTCTTCTCCCAGGCAACCAGCGACAGGACGAGGGGGCACAGCCTGAAACTGCATCAGGGGAGGTTTAGGTTGGATCTCAGGAAGCTCTTCCTCACAGAGAGGGTGCTCAGGCACTGGGATGCACTGCCCAGGGAAGTGGTGGAGTCACCGTCCCTGGAGGTGTTTAAGGAGAGGCTGGATGTGGCACTTAGTGCCGTGGTCTGGTCAATGTGGTGGTGTTGGGTCATAGGCTGGACTTGATGATCTCAGAGATCATGCTTAGCTGCATGCTGGTCATTCTGTCAGCATTGCTTATTTTGGGTGCTAATCTATAGTATTCTATGAAAATATTGAGGTACAGTTTATGGAAGTGTTCTTTATGCATTATTGATACAGCACATACATATAATTTAAATTCACAGGCAGTAATTCTTTGGTCCTCAAACAGCTAAATTTATGAACCAGAGTAAGCTCCTGTTCCATGAGAACAAGAGTGGTAAAATGAGGCTTTTAGAAAAATATTTTATTGAAAAAAATGGATAAGCATGGTCCTATTGGTGCTATTGTTAATAATCTGGAACATTTGCATAAATGTAAGCAAAGATGGATGACTTTAAACAATGGTCACTAATTAAGAAACCAAAAGAAACAAAGGACTAACAACACGTTATAAACTAAGATAGACATATTAGCATACTGTATCTCATATCATTGTGGAAATGTCAGAAAGACAAATAATCCTGATTACACCTGAAGCAATACTATAACTAATGCAATCAGTCACAGCAAGGGACTTTTGCTTGCTGTTCATTTTTTACCTAAACTCTGATTTTTAAATTAGGTCTGTTGCTGAAATGTACATACAAATATATGAAAATGAATACAATTTGTTGCACCAATATGCAAGCTGGAGGATCTCCCTGCAACTGAATTATTAGTCATCATTTCCTAAAAGTAGCTAATCATTACGCAGATTTCAATCTAAATCATATTGTTGAAAGAGAATGACAGATCATTAGAAAAGTATGTTTTTCAGATTGCCAGAAAAGCTGCTTGCTTTTTACAGGACAACAAAATCTTCTTTGACTGAACATTTGTGAGACTGTTTTTGAATTAGCCTAAAACTGAAAAATTACTGACAAAGACATAACAGAAAGTCATTTAACTTCATTTAGCACCATTTGGTGCTAATTAATGTGTTGCAACTATTTTGAGTTACGCACTTTGGGATATGTGCTATGTGAAATTCAGAAAACTAGCAAAGAGCCACAGGTGATATTTAAATAGTCTGATAATTTTCTTTAGATGAGTCTCTGAAAAGCAATGGTCCCACTTTTCAAGGACTTCTCAAAACTAAGGCTCTGCATTCATGTACATGATGTGAGACCCCTGACAGGTTTACTGGGGACTGAGAAATTATGACCAGATTTTCTATAGGGGATGAGCTCTGTCAGGGGGTGGATGTATTCCTTCTTACTCATAACTTAACCTTAGTGAACAGCACTGTCACCAGAGTTCTCAGGCACAAATGGAAGGGCAGGCCATCAATAAATCATGTCAGCTACTGTTCTTAATAACAATCTCCAATAATCTAGTCCTTTCTGAGCATGGTTTTTTAGCATTTACAGGATTAATTCATTTCGTCCCTCAGTAAAATATAAGCTTTAATGTTATAACTTGTTTACCTAAATGGTGGAGAAAAAAGGGGGGGAAATGAGATCAGCACTCAAAAATGTCTTTTCTTTCTGGATCTCTCCGTTTTTCAGTGCAGTTTTTCAGGATACATTCGTAAGCACCTTGGCATTCTCTTTGCACATTCACACCCTTGCCTTGGTAAGGGCACTGGAAATCACTGCGGCTTTGGTTCTGGTCTGCACCCAGTAAAACCAAACAAAAGTGCATACATTAATCATTCTTTCCTACTCAGGACAGAAGGTGAGGGTATCCATTTCTCAGGCGTTTTAGACTGCGCTTTACCAGGCTCTTCAACCTGTCTACTAAGAGCACTCCTTTTTCCTCGTTGATGAGAGAGCATGATGATAGTGGTTTTGCAGCAAAGTGGTGGTGTGATAATCACAAGTTGTTTCATTTCTTATAGGTACATAGAAGTGAAAAAGACAAGTAAGGCTCTTCAAGAAAATTGTACTTGGAAATCTGGCAAAACCCCAGAACTTAAGGTTATTCTGACTTTTTCCTACCTCTTCAAAACATTTTCTGTTGAACAAATTAGACCTGTGCTGCATACTTAAGTAGCTAGGTAAATACAGGAAAGCACAGACCCAGTTGTAAAAATTCTTGTACTATTACCTATGATTGTAAAAATTTATTTATTTTCTCCATTTTTAATGAAAATTTTTGGAGTAGGTTAAACACTGAGACTCATCAATAATCAAATACGGAATAAGAAATTATTCACTTTCCTAAATGATGACTTACTTTCATACTCTTTCACTGGAGTTAAAAAATAGTAGTTTCATTTCAAATCAAGCTGTGAGTGAAAGATTCAAGTTTCAAATTCACTTGTTCCATTTTATGAGCCGACTAGACCCAAGTTCAATGAGAAGCCCTTGGAAGGCCACACGGTGTAATTTGCTGTTTTTGGAGGCCAGAGAAAAAGAGCTGTGTTCTGCTGATACTCATTGACAAAATCTCTCAGAATGAGGCCACAGGCTTATAACCTTGATGTAACTGGAGATTTGTACTGCAAGTTCTGCCTTGAAAGTAGAGAAATAAAAATTGCTACCACTTCAGTTTTTAGTTTACTTGTCCATAGCAATTAAAAAAAAAATTTATTTTTTTTTTAATTAAAAAAAGGAAAGAAAGAAGAGGAAGTGGAACAGTTAGTGAAGACAGAGAGAGCATAAGAAACCACTGTCTGGAAGCCCAGAAGACATGTCCTCTTACTTGTGAAAGCCAGACATTACAGAGCTGTTAAACTATTCAGCAAAGAACTGGAGACAGGAATTTAAGTCAAGACATCACTACTGTTTCTTTGCACTGACTCTGGCCAGGAGAAAAATGAAATGTGTATGACAGCCCTTGACAACAGTGACTAGCAGTGGCACCTGGCACATTTGCAGAGGTTCTGAGCACCATCACCTCTCACTGAGTATGCTTACAGAGAGTAACAACCAATCTAACTTGAAATCAAAGGAATTTTGGGGCTAGCTGACAGACTCACAAACCAGAGTTATCTCTGATCACCTGAAATATTAAAATTCATACGGAAGATGATCACAACCAAGAAGAAATCACCTCCCTCTCAAGTATTTCTGTTCACTCTGCACTTGAGCATAAGAGCATGTAGTTACCCATGCTGGCAGTGATCCTGGGTGTCTCCACACGCTTGTTAGCACTTGGAAATGCAGAGACCTGACTGAAAAGCTGATCCTTTCCACACTCTTAGATCAAAGAGTTGAAGGAAATTAGGAAGCGAGTACCCTGCTTCCTCTCCACTTTCTCCATAGATGTAGTTACCACTGTCTCTAACAGAAAAAAAATGATGTAGGGCTGTATCTCCTGCTGCTCTCTATTACTTCTGAATTGAAGGAGGTAGAGAGCCCTTCAGTTCAGCATCCTGTTTCTTCACATCTATGTGGCTTGTGCTATATTAGAGAAAGGCTGATACTGTTCTCTTCCATTACTTATTTAACAATTCCTATAGAAACAAATGCAGTAGAGAAAAAGTGTCCGGCTTCTCAAAAATGTAATTATAAAACTCTGTTCTTCACATACAGTGAGCGAAGT
Source organism: Apaloderma vittatum (assembly GCF_000703405.1). Lineage (NCBI taxonomy): Eukaryota > Metazoa > Chordata > Aves > Trogoniformes > Trogonidae > Apaloderma > Apaloderma vittatum. Next base: position 17,944 of record NW_009736036.1, on the reverse strand, counting down.
TCAAAAGACGGTAAAGCCTTAGCTCTCTTCTCCAACACTGAAATCAGTTTAAACAAGAAAAAAGTCTGTGCCTGCTGTTTTGGGAGCAGGAAGGAAAACTCTTTTGAGAAAAGTTGTGATAATGAATGCATCTCTGCTTCAAATCAGTTTTCTTCTTCAGCTCTCAATCACTTCTGCCTCTGTTTCAACTTTGCTCTTTCTTCAATTATTGGCACTCTTTGCTTTCCTCTCTCCCCGGCCTCATCAAAAGTCTAGGAAACTCTGCGAAGTTAAAGGCTTATTGGTTTCAAAAACATTAATTGAGAAACTCTAGCATGGGCAATTGTGTTACGAGAACATGCATACGCTTTTCTGTTGTCCTTCATCACTGATTTGGTGCTTCGGTTTGGAGTTAGGGAGACTTTCACTATGTTAAACTGAGCAACACTGAACAGAACAAAGAGCAAAAAGCCTGTTGATAACCGAAGAGTTATAACACTACTTTCAACCTTTTCTGCCATTTGTATTTCAGCTAACTTTGTCCATAAAACATAGGTAGCAGTTCTTTCTCTTTCAGGAACTCTCAGAATTTCAGCCAGGATTGTCTTTCCTCTGAAGTGCTCTTCTCAGTCAAAATCTGTTTCACTTTCCCTGTGCAACGGCAGAGACTGTTTTAAATCAGGAAATTCAGATTGAGAACACTGTAAGCAACCCTGTAACTATCTATCACTGACCAATGAAAAACACAGTTATCTAACCAATTTACATGTAATAGTAAACTTCTTATTCAGTTTGATATAATCCATGAACTTAAAAAGCAGTCCCTCAAATCTTATTCTGCAAGGGAAACTTTCCACCAGAGGGTAGAAAGTACTACCTGAGTTAGTTAAGGCAGTGCTGTACTTTAGCAGAGCTGGTAACTTTTTGTCTTCGGACTTGTTCAAATTAATTGCCAGAAGTTGCTCTAGATTTTATTAGGTTTTTGTGGGTGAATTATCTTTGACTAGGACTAAAGCAAAACTTAAAGTATTGATTGAAGTCTACAACATTTATTAATGAATTAGCAATGCAGGTGAGATATGTTCAGATACTTTTTGCTTGCAGGCTCAATCTTAAGGTTGATATCCATGCAAGAAAAAATCTGTGCAGAGCCATTCCCAACTTCTGTGATCCATAGCATATGCAAGAGTAAACATACACACAGAAATAATATAAAAGTCAGCATTCTAAATGAATTACTAAAATCAAAATCCACAGAGTAAAATGATGGTAAGCACCACAAGTAATACAGTAAAAAAAGTATATGAATTGCATGATATTTTTTGAGAACAAACCTCTTTTTTTTCATTTTACATAGGATTATTAGCTGAGGATGGTAAAGCTGATGGAGCTATGAGGCCTTTTCAAGATTTTTAGTCACGACCAGTTAATTAATACTGTACAAGGATTCCGAGAACATTCTATATTTGTTGCCAATGATATTTCTGAAGAAGAAAGGTTCAGGAGCTATCACAGTATATCACCTATTACAGAAAATCTGTAAAAAGTAATACTAGGGCAAAGTATAATGAAAGAAGAAATATTAGAAGTATGTGAATACAGAATATGCAAGAAGTATAAACACCATAGAATGAGAAGCTACCAGGTTATCACATAAAAGCATGTACACATCTCTGGCCATCCAAGAAAAATAACATTGAACTGGGTCAGAATAGGTGGAAAAAAGAGGACTTTGCTCTTCTTTAAAATCCTGTTCTCTTCCACGAAGAGACAGACATTGCAGACTTCCCCTTTGTGAGAGGTCAGGAAAGGCTGGCTTGCTTTTTATAGCAAAATGATGGGTAAAGATACTAACTCTGGCAAAAACTGAATGAAAAAGATAAATACAAGGAAGAGAGATAAGCTATTTAAAGTGAAGGAAATATCAGTGTTTAACTGCCAATGAATAAGTTTTAATAGGGAATCAGAAGATTTTCTTAAGGTTCCTGAAGACTCACATTTTTAACCATACTGCCTTTTCTTTCCTTTTTTCTTTTCAGTAGATTTGAGCCTGAACTACAGTCTCTCTTGCAAGCTTCCTACCTTTGACTGATAGCAATTAAATTAGGTTTTACCCCTTTGGTTCTGTCCAGATTAAATACACGACACAATGCACAGCGTGACACAATGGGACAAAGGAATAAGTGGCAATTACTTTGTCTATTTTTGTCTCCTACATGGTTAACCATCATTTAAACACTGAAAACGGGGTAGAGATCTGTGTGAGTTTGAAAAAAAAAGTGAGTTGAGAGAATAGGATCAGGCAAATTGACCCTCTTTAATCTGTAATAGTTTGCAAATAAATTTCTTAGAAATGATTTTTTTTTCTAAATCCCAGAAATGGTTTTCCAGTGAAGAGTTGAAGAAAGAGACACTAAACAAGACCAAGCTAAAAAAAATCTAGATCAAAAGAGTAATAAAAAGGAGGAAACCAGTTTGTTGTACATGACTTACAGAATGTAATGCACATGGGTTTAATATCAATATGAGTTCACAGTTCCTTCATGCGGTAACAGAATAGTGAATAAACATACTAACGGTTTAAATAACATTTCCACTGCCCTACTCCTGCAAAGCACAGAAATCCCTTTTCTCCTTGTTAGTATCCCTTGTTAGCACTCACCCAGTAGGAGATATATGAGAAGACCATGGAACATTTAGGCAGAATTCTCTGGGGGAGCCAATCACTTCCCATGCTGTATATGTTTTCAGGAGCCTGTACAAAGGTTCTAATGCACTTGCCAGATGACTGAAAGGGTGTATGAAAAGACAGAGGAATATAAAACCTAAACTTCTAGACAGAAATCTCGAGTTCACATCCATCCTGATGTAGTTGTGGCATTCATACAAATAAACCAAAAAGAGATACATCAGTTCTGAAAATACAGCAGTTCATATACATGATACTTTAAAGTATTTGTGTTATAAGATCAATTAGATAAATAGAAAATGTAGCTTTTCTCAGACAGCAGAAGGATGACTACAGGTATGCATGGAAATGGTTATCTGAGGTGATAATGGGAAGCATTTAAAAAGTACAATAGCTCTGTAATCTCATTTCTTCCCTTGGTGTTCTGTTGGGATCTTCCCTCTTCTCTTGTGAAGAGATCCAAAGCCTTACTTTGTCAGAAGCTTTTATTAGTGTGGTTAGTGGCATTGACGGTAGTCTGTACGGGGCTAACTCTCTGACTTGTTTCTTTCTATCATATCACATACACACACAAAGACTTCATAAAGCCATTTAAAATGCTTTCCTGATAATTGTCTCATATACAGTGTTAGACTCAGATTTGCTTTCATGGCAGGGCTTTTATGGATCTAGGTCCTACTGCTAGTTAACGTTTTGACACAGGCATCAAGAGGACATTCTTCTCCCGCAATAAAGCTGTGGTGATTTTAGGTATTTGCTGTTGACAGGTCAGAATTGCTTTTATTTTAAATCCTGAAGACATTGTTCACTTGAGATAAAAATCACAGGGCAAGTCAAATTTTGATAGGGAGCATGTCGTGAGTTGCCGTTGACAGTGTGTTACAAATACCTACCCACTCTGTAATTTTTAAGTTTATTATTTTCCCACTAGCTCCACTGGCTTTCATGGTTACTGCTTTTAACAACTAAGGCAGCTACTGAATAGCTGGGAGCCTACAAGGCTGTGCATTGAATCACGGCAGGGTGTTCGAGCGAATTGGATATACAGGTGTTCGCTGAAAGTGGGAATCATCTCTTTAGACGTTTAGGTGTGATGTGCATTATTTTGAGAGGAACTATCATAACAATGGGAGCCCTGGCCATGATTTAGTCAAAGAAAACAATGGGTGTTTTTTATTTAGCTGGGAGTTTTACCAGTCTTCCTTCTGCTGGCTAAAGTCGCAGGCAGCTTGCTGAGGCTATCCAACAGGCAATTTCACCCAGAAGAAAGGAGAAACATTTTTCCTTATCCTGCACAGTGATGTGTCACCACCACTCGTGCCAGAGCCCATCACCCCAGGGCCTGGTAGCTCCATCTATTAGAACGTGTGCTAAGAGGCCCAGAAACCACACATACCCTCAGTTAACTCCATTTTACAGCTGAGTATTTTTGTGATTGAAACCCTTTGATAACAAGCTGGGAGCATGCAATCCTCTGCAGGAGCTTTTAACCCCTTCTGTTATGTCTGAGTACTGAATCCCCCACTGAGGCTACAGAAGCAGGAGGAAGGACCTGAGGTTTGGCTCCACAAATTTTAAAGCAACATTTCCTGCATGCCAGGCGTATGTATTGTAAGACCCCTTCGGCACTGAGCACAGACCATCAGTTGTGCCTAATGGCATTCAGTACAAAACGCACTTGGTACAAAAGGGCCAAAATAAACATTCCCTGCCCCTGTTTTAAAGCTACTTGTGATCTCAAAATCTGACTTGCAATCAAAAAATAATGAGACACATAGTATATATTTTTTAAAAAAAAAATCTTAAATTATTCTTAAATTATTGCTTTGAATGGGAATATTTCTGGTAGCTCAATGCAGGAGGAAAAAGCATGTGCCAATAAGTCAGATTTTCAGGCAATATAAATAAGGAGTCCAGTAGGTCAACTACTGTACAAGAGTCAAGTTCCTCTGCAACACCCTCATTCAAAACGCAGTAGTTCAGAACTTGAGCTTCTTTACATTTTTTTTTCAGGTGTATTTAGGCAGATACATGAATCAATATATTAATGCTGAAACAACTTCAGAGTATCAAAAGCTGCTAACTGATAGTTAAATGTGAGCTTATTTTTCATGTGAAACTATTATATTCATTGTTGAAGTAATGGTAATCATTTTCTTTGTGACATTCTCCTGAGGAATTTTAAACAAAGCCTTCAGTAATTGCTTTGTTATTTCAGACCTGCCTGGTAATTTTCCACTGTATTAAAAGGCATTTGTTAGTGAGAGTGATCGAAAAAAATGTACATGTCTCCTGGATAGAGCTTTTACTTATTTTCAGTCAACATAATTACGTTTTATTAAAACACATGGTATCTTAACAATAGCCTACTTTTTGTTTATTTGACTAATACTTTCCTAGGTTCCTATCTGTAAGATATCTAAAACCTTCAAACTGTAATGAACAAACAAGACTGGTCATGTGGGAAAGACTATGTTTTCAGTCTTTGAAAAACAAAAAAAGTTTAACCCTATTCACAATAAAACCATTTTGATTATATGCAATTTTAGAGGAAATATTAATCCAACAAACTGAAATTTTAAACAACTTTTAGAAGCACAAAACTACCAGTTTTTGTAGATATGTATTATACTCTGGTGATTTTGCAAGGTAAACAGTATTATGAAAGGTATTTACTATCCAGATATTGGACTATCAAACAACCAGTATTATCTTCCTAAAGGTCACCTAGATCACTAAATATTATATGATGCAATTTATTCTGTTTATCAAACTGATTTTGTTACTAGATCCAACACTGCAACAAAATATAACATCCCCTCAATGTTTTCAGTAACCTGCACCCCATGTAGGAATTACAGAGGAGTCAGACAGGAGACCTCAGAGCAGTGGCCATGACCCAGGACCCCTCCACTGCTGTGAGCTCCAACAAACATGAAGTGGGTCCTCAGTGGTCCTCATACTTTCAGCCATGTCTTCATTAACTCTGTAAAATAAGTCCTGTGATGTGTTCTGAGGCTTCACGACAGTAGAGGGCTCTTGTTAAACACGGCTATTTGTGACCAGCTTTTAGGCATCACTACCACTGATCGATGATGACCTTCTGCCTCCAACACAGACCCTGGCCCACACCTTAAAGAACACACTGTGGTGTTTCCTGCTTTTCTCCCTGCTTCTCACCTGCTTTTGTGCAACGGGTTAAGATTTGGTTGCAAGGGACTCAGGATCTCCCCTGAGGCACTGGTTTCACAGCACAAAGTGCCCTCAACTGGCAGGAGTGCCTGCTAGAAGGTACATGGAGTAGGCGGTGGGTCTTTAAACGTCTCCTGCATCATGTTTTTAGGTATTGTGAACACTATTCTCACACAGGTTTAGAGAAAAAGTACATACTCCACCTCCAGCAGACTAGCTCCAGCCATTTCAATCTTATCACTGGTGTCCACTTGTTCCTCCAGCAATTTGCCACGGTCTGGCTCAAAGAAACAAACTTATCTCCCTCAGTCATCAGATACGCTCTAGCTGGAACAACACAGGAAGCAGGATGCCATTTAATTACGTTTATTGAATGCCCAAACACTGTTCCCTTGACGTATTACTTATTTAGGAATATTATAGCACATTTTAAAATGAGTTATTTAGGAATATTACAACATATTTTCAAATGACAAAGAGTACTATTACTGCAGGAATATAAAATGGATTCAGATTAACATCAGACAATTTCTTTTGCTTGGTAATTTGACTGAAAAAAAATACCATCATATTATTCTCATTTTAATGGAAGCTATATAGGCTCATTTATCATTTTTCCTCATAACTTTGGAGTTATAGATAACTTGGAGTTTTACATTATTTAAAAAATAAACAACAAAGTAAAAAAAAAAAAAGGATCTAACCCAACAACTAACAAAGAGGATTTTTCAGTCAATATGACCAGACACAATTATTTACCATGGGGTTCATTTATATAATAAATGTGTGACACTTCTCATATTCATCATCTCATTTAGGGTATATGTATTTTTTAAGGAGATGCAAAACATATTCCAAGAAAGTTGATTTCTTACTTCTCAACATTAAATAACTTTTATTCTCCACTTGTTAGTTCAAATTTTAGAGTTCCCTTTTTTTTTTAACTTTGTACAAGAAAAACCCAAATTTATGTTTGAAGAACTGAAATCTAATCTATTCTATGCTATGCTACGCTACTCTACTTTTTTGGTGTCTCTTCCTCTATAATACTTCTATTTACGTCCTTCTTACTACTATCTAATATGAACAAAGTTGCCAGAAGCTACAGTGAAAAGCAAGGTCTAAAGATACATCAGACAATTCATGGTGTGCAAGCAGCAACAGAAGGGAAAGCAGAGATGAACGGTCACCAAACACTGAACTGTTGTCTGAAGTTGCAAATAGTTCAAAAGTTCTAAAAAATAGTTTAAAACTTAAAAAAATCCCCCACTCTACTTTAAAGTGCTTATTTGCCACAGGTCAGTCTAATCAAGTTGAATCTACTTGATTAGTTTAAGGATACATTCCATGGTTTGGTAAAGATACAGCAAGAAATATTGAGCTACTCGGATCAGATGTTGAAATAAGGGTGTGTTGTTGAGGTTCGCACAGGAGGAGATCGGAAGCAGAAGGAGAACTTCATCGAGCCAACTCAGGTCTGATGGTTTTCTTTCCTGTGATGCAGCATTTTATAAGATTAGGTTCTCTAAAGGCTCTTCCCTAATAGTGAAACAACATTTTAGAGTACCTTTTCTTGTTTTAAAATCTCTTGGAAATCATAGTTTCATTCATCTCCATTCTGGGCATGGCACAGACATCAGACAAACAAGCTTTCCTATACATAATTTTCACAGAGAAAAACATGGCCCAATGATTTAAGCACTCTCTCTCTCCAAAAAGACATTTGTGTTCAAATCCTGCTTAGCCACGAATATTTCCATGACTCAAGGCATGTTGTTTAGGCTGATCTCAAAGTATCAAAATCCTAGTTGAGATAGGAGATGCTCAAGTTTCCAGAAAGTAATTTGATTGCCTGAGCCAGAACACACTTTTAAACCTGCTTTCATTTTACTTTCCAAGACCAGGCGGGAGGGAGAAAAGGACGCACGGTTGTTTTGCGCAATAACTGAGTAGATCAAGCAGCGACCCAGGTAGAGATGGTGCTGAAAACCATTCCCACCTGGCAACCACAAGACCATAATTTCCAGGCTAAGGATGGGACTCTGCCAGAGCACTCCTCACCTCTTTTTTGAATGGGACCCCAGATGAGGACGTGAAGAGCCACTCTGTCAAAGAGCAGAGACGACGGTGTCCAGAACAGCTCATCAGATTTCCCAGGATTGGGAACTTGCAGGGTCAGGTCTCCCTGCACAGTATCACTTACTTATTCATTGAGTCTTCAGTGATGCTGCAAGACATATTATTTTTCATTCAGCGTGACTATAAGGCAAACAGTATTATTTGATGCCATTCCAATAATCCCATTAGTGGTAATACAAATATGCAGCAGGAAGATGACTCTGGCTGTAGAAAAACACATTTTCAGGAACGTTCTATCTATTAGCTTCACAATCATTATTTCTCAGTCACTTTATAATTTCAATATTTTCACTGACAATGGTTATTAGTTTCTATTTCTTTCCTAACAAAAGCACTTTCACTTCTAGGAGCTTCTTTGCTGCCCTCTTAAGCACTCTGCTAGAACAGCAGAGCTGAAAGAAAAACGTTTATTAGTTCAGCAACAAGGTGTCTGCTTTAACTCTAACTACTTCCAATAAAGAAATATTTTCTCATTATTTTAAAAAATACCCAGCCTGAAACTTTCAAAATAATATTGTAAATCAGTGTTATATTATATATGTGTATATTTATATAACAGTATTATAATCTTTCTGACATTAACTACTATAAAGTAGAACAGTTACAAAATGAAGAAATTAACAATACAAAAAGATACTTTTTGAGGCCTATTTTGTTATTTTCGTAATACGATCTTGGTATATATTTAAAGAGTGTACACCAAGTTTAATTTTTGTCCTTTTTTTAATTTTTCCACATATTTCTTAATATGTATTCCTGCAGTAAAATGGATTCCAGCAACTTTTTAAATCTTTCTCAGGAAAGACAAACATTAGGGATACGCTGACTTGCCATTTTTTAATGCCATGAAAACTTGGTAACAGTACAGAGGAAAAGAACATTGGAAACACTGGCAGAAACTGTAAAAGCTGGTTTCAGCCTAAAATTAAAAAAAAATGTCAGTGGATTCATATCCATTGTTTTCTATATTAATTAGACATTGTTATTAACCTGCCATAACTTGAAGTCTTAAACTAACTTTTTATAGAACAAAAGCTAACCCCAGTTTATTTTATCATGCAACTTCCCTTGCTTGCTTTCAAATATTCACTTTGGACAACAACCCAAAGATCAATGGGAAAGGGAACAGAAAGGAAAATACACGTTTTCTCTTCCCTCATACCTCTTCCACATAAATACTATCTGGTCATACAACCAATTGTACACTCTCAGCCAAAATCATTTGTAACTCTAACCTCTTCCAAAAGCAGTCTTTATTTACAGTTAAATTTGTTGCTGCTGAAACATCTTAAACCACCTACCATGTAGGCAGAGGGACATATCAAAGCAGATTAATATAAAACCAAATATTGCCTTAAACGGGGCAGCAAGTAAGCCATGGCAATCTAATTGCCCAAAGGCCTTATCTCTGGCACCCTGACTGTTGAGGAAATTACCCTGGAGAAAATTAGCAGGGAGTGAAACAGTGGAGATATGATGCTTTATTCTTAAGTTCTGCTTTCAATCTATCTGTCTCCCTGCAGGCAGAGAAACAGAAAAAGCAGGCACTGAACAGCAGAGTAACACAGTGAAGATCATAGAACAGAATCATAGAATCATAAAATGGTTTGGGTTAGAAGGGACATTAATGAACATCTTGTTCCAACCTCCCAGTCATGGGCAGGAACACCTTCCACTAGTCCAGGTCGCTCAAAGTCCCATCCAACATGGCCTTGAATACCTCCTAAGGAAGAAGCTTCCACAGCTTCTCTGGGCAACCTGTTCCAGTGCCTCACCACCTTCACAGTGAAGAACTTGTTTCTATCTAATCTAAATTTACCCTCTTTCAGTCTGAAACCATTAGCCCCCATGGAGCAACCCATGCTTCTGATACCTCCTTCTGAGCTTTAAGCCGGGAAAGCAGAAGTTGATGCACCAGCACAAAACTCCCAAATTCTTGAATTGCTCCAGTCTAACTCCTGGGACACACAACACAACGGCAGGCCTGACCCATGTTTCCCCCAAGACATAAATCAAATGTATCCCAATACAAAGCTAGTTTAGCTTCCTCATCTGCCTTTTCACAGATATTATATCACAGTGTAAGGCATTCTCAACAGACACACAAAAAGTCATGACTTAAAATCATGCACCTGAAATTTGTTTTTATTAAGAAAATGCACACTATGCAGTTTAAAACTAAGATACAAAAAGTAATACAGGAATGCTTAATGAAGCTATGGAAGACTGAATTAAGAATAAACTCAAAACATCCGATCTTTCAGAATACTAGGTATTTGTGAAGGAAGTGTTTTATTCAATTCGTAAGTGTGCATCCAAAAGGCTTATACAATATTATTCAATCATACGCAGTCTGAGGAGATTTCAAAATCCTAAAAACTTTTGTTAGTAGTGCATTTTTATCGATGCTGACTTTCTGTTTGGTGGCACAAGTACTATAGGATGCTAGGTAAGCATGCTGTGAGTCCGCAAGATAATTGTGAGCTCCACTTAACAGTTTTGCTTGAATGACTTTGAATCAAGCATTGTGTATGAGCCAAAGGAAATCCATTTTGCATGGCTTTTGAAAAGTTAAACAGTGACATACTTGAATACAGTCAAAGAGATGGGAAAAAATGGGCCTTATTGACAGATGTCAATCATAGAATCATAGAATGGCCTAGGCTGGAAGGGACCTTAGAGATCATTTAATCCAACCTCTCTGTCCTGGGCAGGGACGCCTCTCAACTACATCAGGCAATGCATGGGGACAGAACGGGGAGCGAACCCGCAACCTTGGCGTTATCAGCACCACGCTCAACCGACTGAGCTAACTGGCCCCCAATAGGTCTATTACCATGGGATAAAGAGACTTCAGACTGGATGAGGATAAGAAACACTAATCATCCACTCTGGGGAAAGAAGCTAAAGCACATGTGCAAGGAGCATCAGCTGTGGAAAAAAGCCCATTTCCTAGAGGAACTACAAATGGAGAATTTCACAGGTCAGTTGCCTTAAATGCTACTGGTTTCCTTCATTATTTAAGCGATTAATAGGAAAGTGATTTTTATCCCCTGTCCTTGTAGATAGAATTCTTTACTGGAACATAAGGGATCTCTGCCACACTGATTGGAAAAAAAAGAAAAGTCCTTTAAGAAAAAGTTGTGGTTTTAAGATGAAAAAAGTTAGCATGATGCAGCCATCTTGTTGGACCTCTGGCAGAATTTCTGAAGATACTAGTTAGAGCTTTCCTGAATGAGATAAACTGAAAGTGGTAGTCTTAAAGAGCTCTCTTTTAGGGCCATCCAGAAAACCTGAAAATATATGTTAGTTATATATATTTAAGTCTAAACGGTAGTTGACTGTCTTCCTCCACTATTCTACTCTCTAATTAATGTTTGTTATGATTTTATGCTTTTGCTGCTCAGTCAAAAATTTAAGAAAGAGATGGAGCAAAAACTATTGAAGCGATAGATTCAATGTATTTAATTTATCACTTACTAATTTTTATGAAAGAGCAATTTATGATGCTTATAATACTTAATCAAAGCTTTAGTTATAATTTACTAGTTAACATCGTAAAAGCAAAATCATAAAGATTCAGGAAGTCATACATTTCACATATATAGTAGCAGTGCTATAAAAATGTATTTTATATTGTATTAAAGTAAATTAAATTAAAAGTTCTTAATTAAAATAGAGCAACTATTAAATAAACTGGAAAATAGTATACATAAATTGATTATATCTTTAATACTATACAGGGGATTAAATTCAGTGTTTTAGAGTCACATTAGAGAGGATGTAAAAATTATGTTCCTTTTTCCAGGTTTTAACATTATTCATTTAAACACTAATTAAAATGCAAATTCCTCTATAGGGCAGATGTAAAGACAAAAGCTTTGGTGAATATGGAATATCTGATAAATCATTAGCCAATATCACAGAACATTAGATTACTGCCACTGAATTGGAAATATAATGTTCACCATGATGAAAAGATTATAAATTAAATCAGATGGCTGTACCTCCTAGTGTTTTAATTTCCGCAAACTTCACTCTGAAACATTTTCTTCTCTGAATAATAACTTCCATCATCATCAAAAGACTATTAAACGCTTAGCTTAAAACACTGACTTCTCTATCTACGATTTTTCATCAAAAGTGTCTTATGTCATGTTCTGTCATCAGGTAAGCAATGTAATGTAACGGAGCTAATGTGTCATAAATATATACATATGTATGCATGCTTATATAACTGAATTAAGGGAATCATTAACTAGTTTGTAGCCATTAATAAGAGGTCTACAAACCAAACACATGCCTGACATTTCCGTGCAGCTGTGCAGACAGATCAGCAGCCATTGCTACCCACAGCCGCCAAAGCACCCACTGCTGGGTCCACGCTGCTCAGACCTCACTGTCCAGCTGATGACATGCTGAGATGCTCCCAGCGATTCACACTGCCACACGGCTTTGTTCTGTTCTCTAAACCAGCACCTTAAACGTTAGTTGGCTAGAAAATCCCTGTGCTTCTCTCCATATCTGTGAAGGCAACATAACAAGGTGACATGGTTGTGCTTCTACAGATGTCATCTAAGACAACTCCCATCTCTCACCCACCCACCTGTATCTGCCTGCCACTACATGTCTCCCATTTATGTGAGCACACCTGCTTGGGAGCTGCAGTCAACCAAGCTGTGAACTGGTACAACCTAAAATGCAAACTGCTGTTATGGAAAAAGTGAGGGGACAGGCTAGGCTGGAAGTCAAGGTGTGTTTTTCCCAAGGCACCTGAGCCTGCTTAATACTAACCTCCATGGAGGCGCACAAGGCTCATTCCCCCTCCAGCCTGTGGAACACTCCCTGCTACTTATTCTGACTTTGAAGCTCCATGCAATAACAAGTGTAGGCAGACTTTCCAAATTATCTGCAAAGCTTAGGCACTTTACTTTGGAAGTTTATATTAATGAAATATTGCAGCCTGTAATAACTTTGCTAAATACATGACCAGAAGAACAGACGGGATTTTTAGTACTTGGGTCATGTTGAGTTCCTATCGTTGAACTCAAGTTCTCAGTACTTTACAGCATTCTTTAGAGCTCAGAAGTGCAACATAACACATGGTCTGGTGCAGGCAAACATAGCCATGTTATATCCCACACATGGGATATGCAATTTCAGTTCCCTGTGTTTCTTCTTATAAATGAGCACATTTATCTCAATTAACTCCACGATGTTTACTTAGAAAGTAAAGATATTAGCTTCTGAGGGCAGCACAGGATTCGAGCCCATTTCTTCAGACAACTGCAGTAGAAATTCCCTTATATTACTTTTCCAGACTTACAAGTGATAGATGAAAGTACATCTTAATGGAGTGGTCCTAGTTCTTATGGACCACTCTGCCTTAGCTGACAAGTGGCATCATTTGTGACAACACTAGCTGTGTACTGTGGTAAGATTTCAAAAGGTTCTCTTTAGTCACATCTTATATAGCTATTGCCTAATAAAATATTCGATACACTACTGACATCAGCTGGAGGGAAGAAGACTTTACGCTTACAATCAATTGTAGAGTAAAATGAATTCCTTAGTTCATCAGCCTAGGTTGTTTCCACTGTAATCTAAACACAGCTTTCACTCCCACGTAAATCTGACATATCATAAAGCAACTGACGGCTTTACCTTTTTACTCCTAAAGCTGTACTGGTGTAAGCACCTTTCAATTCCCTGCCTTCCTGTCCTGGATCTCATCCCAGCCTTTTCTCCTTGCTGTCCGCTCTGTTGGCAAAAGAGTTCATGCAGGAAGATTGTCTGATAGTAGAAGACAATGTGTGCTGCACAATCATCAGTTTGCATGTGGTAGAACGATAAAAGTACGAGTGCAGAAAAGCTAGGGGCTTGCTATTGTTGGAGAAATTGAAAAATCTAGTCTGAATTTCCCTTATTTGTCTGGATTTCACCCCTTCAACTCTAATGCAGCATGGGCTGCTGGGTACGTATTCCCTCCTGTCTCCTGTATAAAAACAGTGGCTGCTGTGGTTCTGTTACAAAGCCGAACACAGGAGTGATTCAGCTGAAAAACAGCTGTGCAAAAGAGCTGTAAGAAAGTTTGATATCTTTCATGGATGCTATTAAGCCAACCACAGCCGGGCAAAACAGTTTTACTTTTTTTAAAAAAGATTACATTAAAATTGTAGGAAAGACTTTTTGCTGCCATAAACATGGGTAACAAGACTACTACTTACAAACGTAACATTTTCTATGAGAGACTCTGGAGAACCAGATATGAAATGTTAAATATATAAAAGGAGTATAAAGGAGTAGTTACCAATGAAAAAAATTGACAGCTACTGCAACAATTTCCTATTAGTACAGAATGGACTGGATTATTATTATTACCTTAAAAAGAGAAAAGATGTTGGAAAACATCATCTTGCTATTTTGCACCAACAACATTAAACCAAAAAAGTAAGATGGAAAGAAAATCTTAAAAGCTTTAATTCATCTGAAATCTTTAGTGAAACGCTTAGAATTTCCTAGCACAGACAGTTATTTTACTGACTACTGTGGTGAGTTATACATTGTCAATTCTTACATGCCTGTTATAAAGCAAATGTACATTGGAACAGAGTCGAAGACTTGACTCTATGCCAATTACTGACTGGGCTATGTAAAAAGTCCCAGTTAAAGGTGCCTATCTATGTTCAGCTGTAATGTAAATAAATGTGCACTGATCGAGACAAATACAGCTCTAGATATCTAGCAAAATATTAAAAATTGGAGACTCTCGCTTGCATTGCAACTTGTAGCTGTCTGGGCACTCCTAGGTGACATATGATCGATCCTTTTTCTTGTGGCTTTTCCCTCTTTACAGCCACTAACAAGCTTCTTTCCCATCCCAGTCATGAATTTTCATGAAGCAGGTGGAAATGTAACAGCTTCGAGGAATCTGCCCTCTGCCAAATCTGAGTGAAACTGGAATTTTTCTAATGTTATCAAGTCAAAGACTGGCTCCACATAATGCATGAGTGTATCCAATTAAACAAACACGTGGCGTGATAATACTTCATTTTCATAGGAAACAAGTTAACTGGATTTCACTTAAAATATGGACTACAGCTGGTGAGTACCATTACACACGATATGATTCAGACATAATGACTGGAAATTTCAAAATCATCTACTCCTTATTTTATTTTTTCTATTTAATGCATGAAGCCCATTTAAAACTTCCCTTTCTGAGTGCACTAAGTATTCCAGGACATCTCCCTTTCTATTTGCACACAGTCTCTGCAAACTCTGCTAAAATATTGTGCCTTATAAATTTACTATTTCTCTTTAAACTGACAAGTAGATGATAGAAAACATATTGATGCTCCATATGGCTTGAAAGCTCATAAGAAACCTTGTTCCTAAAATTGGCATATTTCCATGCTTTTAGAGCTGTGGAAGGCTTTTATGTCTGCCAGTTTTCTATACCGTTATGACAATCCTGAAGCAGTGCTTATCACTGGAGCATACCACCTGGTTCCAGGATCCTGGATGCTATTCCTCCACATTTCCCTCCATGGATCACCTGCCAATGAATCACCAAGGAAACTCCTTGCCAAAAGCACAAACTACACTGAACGGCACAGCTGACTGCCAGCAGATAGCGTTATTTGCTGGACCACCCAAGCATGTTATTTCTTCAAATACTGCACTTCTGTCACATTGAAGAGTTGTGCTACGCTGTTTCTCATTCTCATTTGTTATTTAATTTTAATCTGCTGAGACTCACTGGTTTGGGCACGATGCCTGGGTTACTGTCAGAAAGTCTGTGTGAGGCTATTTCAACAGCTATGAAAAGACAAAATGCGTTTCTCATTCTTTTCATTTGTCATTTATATTGAAGATTTTGCTTTTTCATTAGCTCAGCTTAGGTATATCATGTTCTGGATGAATAAAGTGAATCCTTATTTCCTACTGTTTAATGTTTACCTCCAATTCATGCCAGGCTGTGATTTTCCTATCTCCATGCTGCCCATCTCCAGAAAGGTTCAGGGACTACTAACATAACACAAAGATCATGACTCATTTAAACCTCATCCTAAGGTTTAAGAGGCGACCTGAGTGCTTCATATCCTTTTCAAGATGCCTGCCAATACCAGGTAAATATTTTCAGTGGAAGCTTGAAGATAGAATATAACATTTTAAAGCTTGGGTCCAATGCTGTCTTTCCCACCTACTGTCTGCAAGTTCCAGTTTTCAGTCGCTATGTTTGGTCGCCCATTTGTGGGCTTTTCCCAGGGATCCTGCCGGGACTACAGCAGTTGGTTAGGCATCCTGTCCCCACTGTGGCTCATTTCTTTTTATCAAACTTGAGGAATAAGGAACTCTCATTTGTTTCTGGATGCCCAACTCACATATTTAAGGCAGAGGCTTCTTCTCATTAAGGGTGCTGTACCCATTAGCCAGTATTCCCTTAGTCACCCCAGCTCACAGTTCATCCATTTAAAGCTGAGCCTGTCAGGTATTTTAAGCCACCAAACATTGCTGCTCCTTAACTTTATCGACCACAAAGTCCTCCACAGACAGCTTGGTTGCCTTTCATCCCGATGAAGCTCTGAACAGTCAGGTATAAATGCTCCTTGCTATTTTTCAGATTTTACCTTTCTCTACTTCTAAACTTATGTAGGGCAATTTACTACGTCTGCTTAATGACACCAACTTCATCTTTTTTTTTTCTGTTTGAAAAATACAGCAGTTGTGAACACTGATGGAAACAATTCAAATGAGGATAAAATTGGAGTGAAAAAAAAAAGGTCAAAATTGCTCAGGGATACTTTGACTAATCTGAAATATTCAGTGAACTGAAAAGCACAGCTGAGTTATAGAGATAAAAAACCTATTTAATCTATCGATAAAAACTTGGATGACAGTTATGATAAATCCAAACACCACAGATTTTTAGTAACTGTGAAGAAATGAAGGGTGATTTTAGATAATGATGACATTAAAAATAGCAGTATTTCTATTTGGGGTGTACATTGTATGTCGACAGACATCTGACAAGATAGAGAGATTCTGATGAAAGCCATTTCACTATGTCATCATTTCAAAATGTCACCATTTTATTCAGAGACTGTCCTTGATGACAAGGAATTAATTTTAAAGGTACAGGAACTGACTATACCTTAGTCACAGAAGACAAGCCGACGGGGGAAGAGACCAGCCTGGCTGAACAGAGAGCTTAAGCTGGAACTTAGGAACAAAAGGACAGTTTATGGTCTATGGAAGAGGGAGTAGGCAAATTATGAGGATTACAAACAAGAAGTGAAGCTGTGCAGGGAGAAAATTAGAAAGGCCAAAGCCCACCTAGAGCTAAAATGGCCACTATGGTGAAGAATAACAAGAAAAGTTTCTATAAATACACTAACAGTAAGAGGAGGTCTAGGGAGAATCTCCATCCTTTGTTGGATGCAGAGGGAAGAGCAGTGACCACCGATACGGAAAAAGCTGAGGTGCTTAATGCCTTCTTTGCCTCAGTCTTTAACAGCAAGACCAGTTGTTCTTTGGGCAGACAGCCCCCTGAGCTTGAAGAAAGGGATGAGGAACAGAACAACACCTACATAATCCATGAGGACATGGTTATGGACCTGCTTCATAAGCTGAATCCTCATCAATCTATGGGGCTACAGACCTGTCAGTCTTACCTCAGTGCCGGGAAAGGTGACGGAACAAATAATTTCAAGAGCCATCACAGAACGATTAAAAGCCAACAGGGAGATCAGGCCCACTCAGCATAGATTCATGAAGGGCAGATCCTGCTTGACCAATCTAATCTAATTCTATAACAGGGTGACCTGCTTAGTGGATAAGTGAAAGGCTGTCGATGTAGTTTACCTGGACTTCAGTAAGGCCTTTGACACCGTCCCTCACAACAATCTTACGGCTAAGCTGGCTGCCCATGGCCTGGATGGG
>NW_009736035.1:0-8910 GCF_000703405.1 Apaloderma vittatum | reverse complement strand
CCTTACTGAAATCCAGATAGACCACATCCACAGCATGGCTACCATCCATCCACCTGGTTATAATAAAACTCAACTTTATTGTTTGAATAAAAATGAATGTTTGGTGAGAAAGGTCATGGCAAGGGAGATAAAACATTTTTCTTCTTGAACAAGGGCAGACAGCATTAGAAGAAGATTCGTTTATCACTAATTGTCTGACAAGCAGGCTGGCTTTTTATAAATGGAGGAGCGATAGTAAGATGGCTAACATCCTTGTGACAACCAAATGACAGATTATTTCTTGTCCTTGTCTTTTTTTCTTTGAGATAGATTTATGAACAGAGGAAGCATGATAAATATTTTAAACCTTCATTTCATATAAACATTAAATATTAATGAGTATGGTGATTTATATGGAATCATAGAATCATTTAAGTTGGAAAAGACCTTTAATATCAAGGCCAACTGTTAACCTAGCACTGCCAACATCACCACTAAACCATGCTACTAAGCACCACACTTACACGTCTTTTAAATATTTTCCAGGAATGGTGACTCAACTACTCCCTTGGGCAGCCTGTTCCAATGCTTAAGAACCCTTTCACTGAAGAAATTTTTTCTAATGTCCAACATCAACATCCTCTGGTGCAACTTGAGCCATTTCCTCTTGTCCTGTTGCTTGCTGCTTGGGAGAAGAGACTGACCCCCACCTCCCTACAGCCTCCTTTTAGGTAGCTATAGAGAGCAGTAATGCTTTCCCTCAACTTCCTTTTCTCCATACTGAACAACCCCAGTTCCTTCAGCTGCTCCTCACAAAACTTGTGCTTTAAGACACTGACCAGCTTCGTTGCCCTTCTCTGGATATGCTCCATCATCTCAATATCTTTCTTGTTGTGAGGGGCCCAAAACTGAACACAGGACTCAAGGTGTGGCCTCACCAGTGCTGAGTACAAGGGGACAATCACTTCTGTACTCCTGATGGACACACTATTTCTGATACAGGCCAGTATGCTGTTGGCCTTGGCCACCTGGGCACACTGCTGGCTGTCCACTAGCACCCCCAGATCCTTTTTGCCTGAGCAGCTTTCCAGCTACCCTTCCCCAAGACTGTATCATTGCCTGGGATTGTTGTGACCCAAGGGCAGGACCCGGCATTTGGCCTTGTTCAACTTCATGCAGTTCGCCTTGGCCCATCAATTCCAGCCTGTCTAGATCCCTCTGTAGAGCCTTTCTACCTCCAAGCAGATTGACATTCCCAGGAAACTTAAGTGTCTGTAAACTTAGTGAGGGAGCACTCAATCCCCTCATCCAGTTAACTGATGAAGATCTTGAACAGAACTGGCCCTAATACTGAGCCCTTGGAAACACCACTTGTCACTGGCCGCCAGCTGGATTGAACTCCATTCACCATCACTCTTTGGGCCTGACCATCCAGCCAGCTTTTTACCCAGCAAAGCATACACTTGTCTAAGCTATGAGCAGTCACAAGTCCTTCTCTGTTCACACACTGCAGATTTCTAGTCTATTACCTGTATGTCGACTTTAAGTCTCTGTTTAGTTGTTGACTGGGATTAAACAACAGTCTTTTGCATATTCACAGATATGTGAGGGATGGGCTGGCTGGCTGGGGGTGACTTTGGCACCCAGTATTTCTGGGGTGGCCAGAGATGAGGCTGGAGTGGTCAAGTCTTTGGCTAATGGGTGGCTGTGTAATTTGGAGTCTGCTATGCCTGAGATTTGGACAACAACAATACCCTATGACGAGAGAATTTACTAGGGAGCAATGGCACTGAAAGCAGCGTGGAAAGTTTGCCCATGGTATTCTACAAATCTAAAACAACTGACCGTGACATTGAGAAAAATCAGTCAGTGAAGCAAGCTGAGCAGTTTACAGGGCCTATATCTGGGTAAGTATATAAGGATAAACTGTTCAGCATGTGTATCACCCAAAACATTTACACACTGTCCCGTGAGTGGATTATGTGATATTCTATAGAGCAGTACAAATAAATCCATCTCAGGCAAATATATGCTGAACTGGCTGCTTGTTGAAAGACAGAGAGTGTACAGACATTTACAGACATAGGCATATATGCATATGCTCGTTTAAATGCTTATAAAAAGAAGATACATTAAATTCTAGGGAGGCTTTTGGGAATCCATTCAGGGTGGATTTTATGGAGCTTTTTCATGTCTTTGAGTACTTCCATTAATATCGTGGGAATTGAGCATCCACACTCTTTTGTAAGTTATTAAACAAATAAATAAATATTCACCTGGTGCCTCAGTTTCCCTTTGTGAATGGGGCATAATAATTTTCCTTTCTTTCACCTCTCATAGCTATTTTGAAGCTAAGGATATCTCTTATAACATCTAGCATGGTGAGGTCCTGATCTCAGAGGGACCTTAAGCCAGACAGTAAGGTAAAGAATGAAAAATAACACTAAATCTTTGAAATCAAAAACATATAAACAGGTGATTCTGTGCATAAATGTGCTTCTTCTAAAGTAGAATTATTGCACATGGCCAGTGTTTTTTTAAATTATATTTGTCAAGTTAATCAATACATTGCTACTGTTGAGAAGTTTCTTTCCATAGCTGCTCATGATCTTACATCCTCAGCCTCTCCCTTGTACTGACACTGACTAAAGGGAGCTTGGTGACAAAAGTAAATTGAGGAAACTGACATTTCACTCGTTCCTAGCTTTCTGTATCCTTCCCTGCCTTGTGTTGGATCTAGCGTTCATGTTCACAAATTGATCTCATTTAAAGGAAAACCACCTCAGGAGTAATGAAAACATCTTTGGGATGTATGTTAACTTTCTGTGAGATCAGTTTAATAATGTGATCTCATCATTCTAGGAAAACAGGATTAGCTTTAGAAGTACTCTAGGGAAGTAGCAGTTGTGGTAGGAAGCTGGAGAAAAGGAAGTCTGAACGTGACTTCAGTCAACAAGGTGAGACATGGGAAGAAAAAGAACTCCCATGTCCTCTTTACAATTCACTAACATGCAAACATCATAGCAATATAGCTAATACTTTAGTACAGAAAAAACTGTGAGTAGCCTACTGATCATTCAACTAGCATTCAGACTAAAGAATGGAGACTGAAAATCTAATCTATTAAATAATACAGCCAAGCTACTGCATTATCTGCTCAACACTCATTTTGCATCTAGAGCTGCCTATTAAGAAGACTGCACCAAGCTTACTTGAACGTGTGATTTGTGCCTTCTTGAATAAAGCACTTCAGTATCCTGTAGAATGACTTCCATGTGAATTTGCCTTGGAATCATCCTGGGGCTAAGGTTAGGATGACCAGCCTATAATTCCCCAAATCATCTTTCTTGGCATTTTTTTAAGTCGGGTGTAACATTTGCCACCTTCTAGTCATCAGTCTGGCCATTATCTATCTCACTTAGGAATTTCTTGCTTAGCAAAACTGACCTTTGCTCTACCTGTCCATTTTCTTGCAAACTGAGATGAATTGTACTTACACATCATGGAGATTGTCCTTGTTGATCAGCCAAATCCCCAGTGCACTTTTGCCTGTGAGAACAGCCTCCCAGGAGGACTGATTTAACAGTTCCCTGAACAAACTTAAGTCCACTTCCCTAAAGTCTATAGTTTTTAGGTCATAGTTTTTAGAATAACTTAGGTTGGAAGGGACCTTCTGGAGGTCATCTGGTCCAGTCTCACACCTAGAGTAAGTCCAATCCTGGTTACTCAGGAGCAAGGACAGAGGTTCCATACAATTCTTGGGCCATCTCTTCTGGTATTTGTCTACTTTTGGTGGTAAAAACACCGCAATTTGTCTATCTACTCAGAATTTTCCTGATTTTAACTTGTGACCCTTGCCTCTAATCCTATCACTGAGCACCTTCAAGCATCTTCCCTCTGCCCTTGCAGTGGGTACTCTGTTTCTTACCTTTCTCACTTCCCTCAGGGTCCACAATGCAGTCACTGCAACCAATGCTGCCCTGAACAGCCACATCCCCAAGGAGTTCGTCTTTGTTTTTGTTTAGAAGATCCAGCAGAATACCTCCTATGGGCAGCACATGTGAAAGAATCCTCCTCAAAGCATTCGATGAATTTCTCAGTTGCATGGGTGATGAAAGGCTAAAAAAAATTGATTTCTTATGTTTAGCTAGAAACTGAATGACTAAAGCTTGATTAAGCTTGACCAAAGCAACGAAAGTACACTTTTTGTTAGCCTGACATGAACAAGATAGGTATGATATATAATTTGTAGAATTTAAGAGCAATGTGCAGCTCCAGTAATAACCCAAAAATATTTCCTGTCTGAGAGATGCTGAAGTAGAGAATACTAAAGTCTTTTTGTGTAAAAGATTGAGTGTCCTTATTAGAAAGATCTCATCAGAAGCCATTGGCAGCACAAGTAAGATACCACATGAGTAGATCTTCTTTACATCATGACAGTTGGTTTCAAAAAGGGCAGAAAGCCCTGCTTATATAGTCACAGTTCTGCAGTCAATCATGTAAAACAATAACAATAATTTTATTACTATCACTTTTATTATTAGATTGTTGGGCAGAAATTAAAATCTTGATGAAAACCATGTATTGATGGTTTAAAAGTGTTCACAGATATCCCAGTTTGGTTTAGATATTTTGCTGTTTAGCTGGTTAATTAGGATACAGAAATCAGACAAAATGTACAGCTTCAGCTCTTCATGTGACATGTGAATACACATCATTGTAGACTTCTCTTGCTTTCTCACAAGTCATTAGTGAGACCATATATGAGACATCTCTCGTTAAAAGTTCTGCAGTAAAGTAGTGCAGTCAAATACAGCTCTCTGGCAATCTTTCGGTAGTTATATCTATTTTTAATCATTTCCCAACTAGAGCACAGTGGGAAACACATGATGAAAATGTACTTGGATATATCTGACCAAGAGATTTACAACTGTTAGGAAAGTTCAAATAGTACACAGTGTCACCATGTGTTCCTCAGCAACATGGGTTACTATGGGCACTTCTGTTCTGCATTGAGCTCAGCTCACCACAGCTGAGCTCAAAGTTTCAGTTCCTGTATCATTACCTTTGAAAGTCTATGTCCAGAAAATCTGAAATACTATCAGAAACTTTCAGAATAAAACATTTTTTCCATCTATGGCATAAAAAAATTGTATGTGTACGTATTATTGCTGCTAATTTTTGTATAAGTATAAATACCCTGAAAATCCAAGTGATGTGCAACTCAAACCAGGCTCTAAAAATTAGTGTCTGTTTCTAGTCTTGTTCTCCTTGTGCCTCAGCTGCAAAGTAGGGCTGTAAAGTGGGACTCATAACACCCACAAACTCAACAGGATAGTGTGAAAATGCATTAATATGTATGCAATGCTGAGATATTGGAAAGACAAGTAGTATAGAGGAAGTCCATTAAGAATTCACATTTTCAATGTGAACTTTGGTGGATATGCAACACCTAAAGCATTAAGCTGATCATCAAACAATAAGAGAAAGTTTTTGAACTCTCTTTGCCTATATACTGAATGACACAAAGATCTGAGAAAAAAAATAGCAGAAATAAGGCATTAAATTTAATCCCTGTTATAGGCACAGGGGAGATAACTGGCTTCTACATTGTCTACTGAAATATGCTACATTGTGTGCATTACGATTATCCAGATTAGCGTATGAATGATGCTAGTCCTTTTAACTTTGATTTTGAAGCCCTAACAATCTTGTAATCTAGTGTTCACATCTGTGTGTATGTGGGTCATTGTACATAAATTACTATATGCAGATGAGATTTCTTTTGCTCATCATCACCAGAGTCCTGGACAAATGTGGCTTAGTCTTTAAAAGACAATATTCACAGCCTGATAATTCTCTACCTCTAGTTATGTTTACATTTTCTCTATTTATTGTTTTTATCTTTTGTGTTATCAGCTGTGGCTCTTTCATTTACATTTAGTTCAATTATAATACTTGTAGCAAAAGTTTTCATTGGTTATTTCCATCACAGTATATTAAAAAAATTGCCAAATAATTATTATTGAGATATTACTTACTATAGCCTCTTTTGGAGATATTCTTTCTGGTCAAATATGGTCAATTTCAAGCCACTGATACTGGAGTGGCCATTCTCACATGGCACAGGAGGATTTATCAGTAAAGTATTCACCTATACTTACAGGACACACCCACCTGAATTTACATGCTCTTATTTGAAGATGTCCTCTCTAGGAATTGAAATGAATGGAACTGGAACTTAAAATCTGTAACAAAGGGTCAAATTGCTCTCTGGGTACATTTCATCCTGAAAAGATGTATAAATCTTCTCACATTCATTCCTGTTAGAAATGGAGCAGAATTTTCTTGGTTTTCTGACATTGCCTCTGCCAAAATCTTAAGATGTTACCTTGTTTCTGTCACTGTGCTGTTAATGCAGTCATTTATCCATCTGGGTCTCAATGCATTGGGTGCCATTTGCTGGTGACCTTGAAAATATAGAGTGGTATTATATTTTGTTTTTCAAGTATTTCAGGTGCACCATTTGCAGAGAAGCAAATCAATACCATCTGTCTAAAACTACTACAATTGCAAAACATATCTCCTACCATTTGTTTGTGGAGATAAAACCTTAATCATATCCATATCTCTTAGTTGCACATCTGTTCTTTATTTTTATGGTATTTAAGGCATTGTTCACAGTATCCCAGAAACAAAATAAACTGTGTGCTCCCTGAAACAGTCGTTTTAGATACATACAAAAATTATTTTTGCTTGAAATCCATCAGAACAAAAGATGATGTCACAGCAACTCATTATTGAAGTAGTTCTTGTGACATTAATCTGTTTATTTGGCTTCTGCGTGACCCTCTCTCTGAATACAATATGATTTTAAAAAGAGCCTGGTGTAATTCCTCTCCGATACAAGTTTTGATAGCATTTGTCACTGCTGAAGGGGAAGAAGAAATTTGCTATGACCTCCTTGGCCTCCTCTGACCTCCTTTCTGGACTCAGCCATGTGCAGTCGGTGAAGCCTGAGGCCTATGTCTGGAAAGGAGATGTGTTGGGGGCAAAACACAGCTACAGAGCAAATGTAGTATTATGGTCCTTTGACAGCACATGAGTGCCTGAAGCAGACAGTAGGGACATGGCAGGTAAGGAAGGAAAATTATCGGGCTGTAAAAAAGCATAGTTTTCTGTCAATGCTCTTAGCTTGCTTCCAAGGTGAAAAGTGTATGTGTGACTTGCAGCTTTTTACTATTATGACATGTTTAAATGGAAATGGAAATTTTCTATAGGACAAGTAATAACCTTTTTACACAGAAATTAGTTTATTATGAATAGAAGGGCCCCTGAGACTCAAGTATAGTAACACAGCAGCAAGGATGCACACTGATGCTGGCAGTGAGAGGAAGCGATCCCTTCCTCAGCTTTGGTGTTAACTGCTTTCCTTTGTTGCTCTTTTACAGATTTTTCGCCAGAACATTTTATTTTTTTTTCCACAGAACATTTTTTTTTTTACACACAGCAAAAGCTTTTAGGCATTTTCAGTTTATAAAACTTCTACATATAAAATTTACTACATGGAACAATTTATAGAGGGAAGTATTCCCTCTGCAGCTTATCTTGTGGAAATCTCATCTGAGCACTCAGCTACTGTGTAACAGGAAGCATTCTGTAGGAAAGAGGGAACGATTTTTTACTTTTTTTTTTTTTTTTTACTGCCAGAGTAATTTTTCTTTTGAAAGCTTTGTCTGTGGACTCATTTTGACTGTATTTTAGTTGAACTGCTTGATTGATTTTGCAGGACTTGAATACCAGTACTGATTTCCCAAGTCATCAAAAACCTGTCAGATCTCAGTGCAATGGTTTGTTTAAAGTGTTTTCTCTCTCAATGTAGGAATGCTGGAACTGTGGAGGAACATGTACTACAAGACCTTCAGTAAATTGATACATTTTGCTTTCATATGCAAACTTGTCATTCTTATAACCCTTATTTGTTTTATTGCTAGTCTGAAATTTCCTGAAGATTCCCTTCATCCTTTGGCAGCTGCTACTGAGATTCTTTATAAATGTTAATTATTGCTGCTCATAGCCACTATTTAATTTGCATCACTCCACAGCTGCATGCCAGTACATTCATTTATTATTACTTTTTCCTTCTTTATGATTTTAACCATCAGAGAAGAAAAGACTCGGTTCAGATCTGTTTGCTGAATTTATACTTTTATTCCAGGGCTATGTTCATGCAGTAAGGTGAGACATTCTCACAGAAGAAATCGAAAAGCATTCATGTCTCTGGTAATCCTATTCTTCCTTGAAGATGGTCAGTATCACAGCCCTATGTGTATTGTGCCCGAAGTGCTTTCTTATCTCAGCTTTCTTATCTCTCTTCCCAGATGCACTATTTCTGCAGAGGCACTGTGTCAGTATTTTCACTATGTGTTATTTCGGTGCCTTTGGTCTCCTGACCTCGTGCCTGCAAACTTTTGTGTTGTTGTTAGGTTGGGTTCTTGTGGGAGGTGACTACCACTGGTGTGAGACTTGCACCCTTCCCCCCCTGCCCTTCCTTCACATCTTGTTTTGCAGATTTTAGTTTACAGCAGAGAAAAAGCAAACACAGAGCATAGCAAAGTAAATACCAGTCATTTAAATAAGGGATAAATATTATCCTTTAATATTTGCACACAGGAACTTAACAGCCCATAGAGATGCAGCACTTACATTTAATTAGCATATTCCAACCAGTGCTAACAGCATCATAAACTGCAACAAGTACCATGGACTTTGAGTAAATCACAATGGTAAGTACTGAGGGGAAAAGCACGATGGAATTCATCCTCCTTGACATCTTCAGTGTTACTACCTGTTGCACTGGAGAGAGCATCCAGAGGACTGTTGCTGCTCTTTCTGGCTGGGTACAGGGGACAGCTTCCCTCCCTCTCCCTC
>NW_009736034.1:0-12518 GCF_000703405.1 Apaloderma vittatum | reverse complement strand
TGAGGTGAAAAGTCCAAGCACCCCGGTTCATCCGTGTATGCGGGAAAACATATTAAACCCTACCTATTAATGAACATGTCCATTAAATTAAATATCATTTTGCTGTGCTTATTTTTGGTTGGTCTCTTCACCCCCTAACTTTGTTTTACTAAAGGAGGGAAACATATACAGAAATCTTGCCTGCAGTAGATGCTTTTTTCTTTTTTTTTTTTTTTAAAACGGAGCCCAGATGCTGGTCAGGATTAAGGTTACACCAAACACATTCTACATTGCCATTTTCCAAACAGAATGAAGCAGATGGAAAAGATGGAAGAGGATAAAGCAGGAACGGAGCACCACGGAAAACTGCAAGCCCTGCACTACCGCTGTAGAGAAGCAAGCTCAGATGCCAGGAGAGAAAGAAACCAGGCGCAGCGGCTCTGCCTAGCGCGTTCCTCGCATTTAATAGAAGTATTTTTAATTAAACGGCCGCCAGAATTTGCGCTTCAAACCTCGTATTTCAAAAGGGGAAAAGAAAATTCGGCTGCGACTGCTCGCTGTCGTCTCCTTCGGGCTCAGACCTAGAAGATGCAAAAGCCACTGGCCGGAGGCCATCAGAGTACTTAAGTATATGTGTAATTCTAAACATCAGCAGTCCCGGTGATTTTCAGCATATACTCCCTTAAAGTTAACTGTGTACTCAGCACTTTGCAGGATCCACCCAGAATACTCATACCAGCTCCTAGCTCAAGAAAATGAGTATCTGTACATGTGAGAAAACAAAGAAAATCTTCTTCTGAAATGGGCTCGAGCTCTTTTCATTTCTAAAGGCACCAGTTCATCAGCACTAAGAACTCAAATCAAACTGAAATAAAATCTCTAGGGAAAGTTAGGCTGAATCCATGCTTATCCGTAAAATACCACCATTCGGCAAATTCTTTCTCCTATTTTAGGTGAAATTCTGAAACAGCTTAATTTACTCGGCACGGTGACTCAATCACGTGATGTGCTTTGAAAAATCTCTTGCAAAAATTGATTTTAAGAGATTGTGTTCGTATTATATAGGCACGCACACAATACAGAGAAAGAACACACAAACTATTAAATATTCATGCTATGGGGAGAACACTTAGTAATGTCCCTTCATTTCAGATGTACAAAGGCAGGCACAAAAATCTGACAGAAAATTTAATAAAACAATTGCAATATTCCACATAAACAAGGTGTTGACGAGCTTTGAAACATTTGATGGCGAAAGGGCCAGACAGAAATTCGACTTATCTACCTTTCAACAGCCACCCATAAATGTGTATTTCAAAATCTTAATTCTGTAATCTAACCCACATGGGGAGCTTTAGGACTTGACACACGCGCGCCAAAGTCTGCGTGCAGGGATGAGACTGATTTTCTGCTTTTAAGGCCTCCGTCCTGTAATCTTGCTCAGATGTGCGTGGCCTAAAAGTAAGATTCTTAACTTCAGAAGTACACATCTCAGAAAAATTTACCTGCATTAGAAAGACAAATTTAAGAATGCTTAGACCAGCTGTGCTCGAGCTTTTTGAATCCAGTACTGGAAGTGTGAAAGAAAGTAAATTTATCTAGCAGTTATCTATTACTTTAAAGGGACCCACAATCAAGCCTTAGCAATATTACTCCTTTATAAAGGCTGATACTAGGACACGCACTTTCAGCAAGACAAAGGCATCGGTCAGAACTGTTCGCTTTTGCTGTAAACCAGAATACTGAGCTCCAGACATACCGAAGAATCATACAAAAGACAAATTTTTCAAATGTTTATAAAAATATTGCGTATATCTGGCAAAAAAAAAAAACCAAACCCAGCAACAAAAAACCCAGCCCCTAAATGCAAACATTTAATGGTGGTTACTTGCATTCCCACAAAGTACACACTTTGTTATGAAACAAAGTATCTAAAAATATTTCCTACTTTTAGGAAACACAGTGAATGACCTCAGGTTTCATGTCATGCCCGTGACCACCGCAGCTTCCCTCCACAACCCTGCCCGTCCGCATTCCCTACCTTCCCCGTGTCGTGTTTTACTTATTTTATCTCCTCTTAGACTGTCTTTTCTTAAGGACTGCCTTACGCAGGGCTAGAGGAGCCAGCACACTTCAGTTTTTGTTTAAACTCGGGAACGACAGCAGTAAATAACGCTGAAGCAGCACGAGGAACATAAGTCCTGAGCGTCAGTGACCAGCGTTGCCACGGGCTGCAACGATCCATGGGCAGCCATCGACAGTTACATGGGATAACGACCTCCTGCATCCATCTACCACCAACTAAGAAGCTTCTCATTATTATTAATTTCTTAAAGGACGTGGCAATATTTCAAAATTCATTACTTTTTCCTGTATCAATAGCCACGACAGAGCATCCTTCTTTAAAGGTATCAAAATAACGCCAAACCCCCTCCACCAACAAACAAAACATGAAGCACTATACCCCAGCTGTGATGCAAATGAGTAATTTTTTTTTTTCTACCACCCCTAAGGATACAAAAATAATCTAAAATCGACATCCTACTATGGGGAGAAAGGAAAGAAAAAGCCAAAACCGGACAACAAAACCAAGCCAAAGACTTGAAAAAGTAATGTCCGGACAACTAGACATTAATTAGCTTGACCTCAGCGAGATGTAAAACTTTAGTTATTTTTCCCCTGCAGGGAAGAAATCCGTAGAAGAAAATAAAGAGATAAAATGCAACATAGGTTTAACGAAGGCAATCATGCCAGACAAATCTGATGTCTTGTTTTGATAAGAAAGCAGATTTTTCTTGGTAAAGGAAAACACAGTTGATCTCACCCCCCTCAAATTCAGTGAAGTATTTGACCTGGTGCCACATGCGAAAATACAAGTTAAAAATATGAAGATTAGTGCAAGAAAAGGTTTTTTTTTGAAAAAAAAAAAAAAGTCTAAAAGCAGCCATGCTGAATTGTGTTGAAATGGGAACTTTAGGGCTAGAGAGCGCTTTAAAGGCTCATCTAGCACTGCTCTCAGAACTAGTGATATTTATTGTTTTGAAGTAACATCAGCACAAGGAAATGGAAAAAAGAGTGTTCCTATAGCTAGTTACTGACTAAATCAAAAAGCATCAATACAGAAGACTGGAATATCTTAAATGAAGAACTGGATGAGGTTCTGGAACAGCACAAGAATCCTGAGGAATGGACTCGTGGAATGCAGTAATAAGATTAATTCAAATCACAGGGCTGTTCACCCAGGGACTAACAGCCAAAATTCTTGCAAACTGGGAATTCATCAGGGTTAACAGGGAAGGATGAAGACTGAGAAGCATTCTTTAGTCACGGAAATGACTGAACATCACAAAAATGAAGATGACAAATGTGATCTAAAGAGCAGGTAAGGCACAACGAGATGTTACGGCAACAGAATTTTGGGTGCGGTTTATATGCAAGAATGACACGTGAAAACTAGAATAGTCATAGAAAAGGCTAAAACAGTTGTAAGAGCAAAGAATCGATCATGATTCAGCCAACTCCAACAAAACAAAGGCTGAAATCAGTTTGTATACATAGATTACGGTTTGAACACAGGTATTTAAACTAAAGGGTTGTGTTGGCACCAAATATATATAAAGGCCTGAGCACATTCAGGATGAAAATTAGAATAGAATATCTTCTTATCAGAAAAATTATATTTAAAAAAAGTTCTTCTAGTAAGACTACCAGACTCAAAGGGACTGTTTTTATGCTGGAGCTTGATGTCCTTGCAGATAAAATGAGGCAGGATTGCTCGGCACGAGGCAGCTAAAGGCAGCTCCTCGAGCCCAACATCAGGAATATCCAAAGAGAGGGGATAAGCAGTGCCAGCACTCCTCTTTGAAAGCTCACTTAATGAAGAAGATACTTACAATTAATTTATTGGGGCAAGCTGGAAATTTTTTGTCACTGTGGAACATGTAGATACAGTGGAGAACTTTGAGAGCTTTGCCGTTCATTTTCCCGCTTTGCATGAGTGAAATGGAGGAAAATCTCTCTGCGCTATTGTGAAGACAGTTACGGTGGTTAAAAAGGATTCAGATACTATAGTGAAAAGCATCAGGAAAATCCTTCGCAATTAGTAATTCTGTATTTACCGTGGCACTTGAATTACATGCAATAAATAAAATATGTAAGCAAACATCAAATAACAAGGATAAAAGGAAAATCTGGAAAAAAACAGGCATTGAACGAGACAGGGTTTGAGAAGGGAGGGTTGTATGATTTGGTTTCTAATTAGAGGCTGCATCATGGTGGGAGGAACTGGATGAAGATGGGCAGAAGTGTAAAAAGCGTACAGAGGAAAACCGATCACGCTGCTCAGTCCTCTGTGAAATTCATCCGGGTCACAAGAGCGTAAAGAAGCATGAAATACGGAGAGTGAATAACACGTAGGCTGACCCAGCCCTGGAGTACGCACAAGCTCAGCAAATTCTCTGTGCCAGACACTGCTTGGAGATCCAAGCAGCAATCCTTGTCGTAGCCGAGCCTGCCCACACCGTGACCTCCGCAGGGCACCCGTCCTCTGGTTCTGCGGAGACCGGCTGGAAGAAGCAGCTTTTCTAAGGGCAAAGCTTTCCAAAAAGCCAGAGCATTGCACCTCACGGGAAGACCATAAGAGGTTTGCACGGCATTTCTAGTTTTTGCTAATGGCTCTTCCTTTCCATTGTAACTGACAGCACCAGGGATGCGCATCACCTATTTATTTCCATCTAAGGGCCCTTAATCTCTCCAGACAAAACGCACCTGCTTTGGCAATACTTCTCTTCAATAAACCAACCAGGTTTGTTGAAGATCCTTCTCAGCATCTTCTCTTCTCAACTGTTTGACCACTGGAGATGTCTCTCATGATTTCAAACGCATGGAGTTCCTCAAATCTGCCACCTCTTCATGCTTCCATAAACAATAATAGGCAGAAACATGGAGCTGAAAAGCATCTTCAGTTTGGTTTTCTTTTTTCCCTTCTTTTTCTTTCTTCAAGTGTTCTGACCAGATAATCGCATGAAAGACCAAGAGGACACCTCACATCCATAAATTGTATCTTCATATCATCAGTTTTGGACAACAGCAGAATCCTGTAACTTCTGTTGTCTTCTTTCTTTAAATGCCTTTCAGAGTTAACTTTCATTCATCTCAACTCTGCTAACTATGCCTATTACTTTTTTAAATGGACATTAACAAAGTAACTCTGCTCATTCCGTAATAATTTCAGTCCAATATTGAAAATTAACATTATTTCACAATTCCTCACCCGTCGGCATGCCGATCCACTTGGAGTTCATGAGAATACTGCATTTGGAAAATCAGCTCAGGTCTTTCCCCCGCCTTGTTTTCAGGTGTGACATTTTCAGCAGGTTTTTTGCAGCCAAGGATCAAGGGAGGAACGGGCCGGGCAGCAGTACTGCACTGAAGAAGCCAGAGGTTCTAATGGATCGCAAACTAAATTTGAGACAACACAATAAAGGTAATATATCAGAACACATATAGAAATATTTAATAATTATGTAGGACACCCACGACAATTATCTTGCTCAACTCAGTGTTGGTGAAATTTCAGCTGGAACATTGTATCCATTTTCAGGTACCACACTAGGGAAAAAAAACCAACAAAAAAACCCAGATATAAAACAACTGGAAAGAACACAAAGAGAGCAACAAGAACTCTGGGAAGCTGTAATTTTGTAGGCGTTGCCAAGCTTTATGACACAGAAGATCAGCACCTTCTCCAGATATATACATCCAAAAAAATCCCCTCACAATATCCCTGACATAAAACTGGCCAGTTTTCACTTGGAAGCAATCAGAAATGATGCTCTTCCACAGCTGGGCTTCTTCACGTTAAGGGAAGTCTTTGTTTTGTATTCTGCCTCAGCAGCTGAGATCCGCACAGGTTTCTAGGAATGCGATTTTGTCTCTCTGCTGTGTGGCTGCTGCTCCTGGCCGCCCGAGTCGTGTACCAGGACGCTGTGCTATCAGCCACTGCTGGCTGCCGACACCCAGAAACAGTACACCACTGAGTAAACTGCTCCCGATAAATCCTCTGCAGAAGGAGCAGGTTGATTACACCTTACTGTTTCTCGTTGTGCGCTCCTTCCGTCAAAGTAGCAAAAAAGTAGCAAAAAAGTAGCAAAAGCTCTACGAACTAAATCTTTCCACCTGTGCAACCTCTCAGGAATAAGCATCGTAATGGATTTACCAGTTTCTTCTTCATGTAACCTTGCAGCATTTTAGAAAAGGAAGTTGCATAGGCAAAATAAAGTAAAAAAATCAATGGAAACCAGGAGAAAAGGAATAGTAATTTGACAGGTTGACCTATAGAATTCCCAAATTCCTGAGAATTCCCTGTCAATGTGCTGTGGGAAAAAAAAAAGAAGCCATACAGTTGAGTAGCAGAACAGCACTCCACGGGGTAACCGCCCAGAATATTTTGAGAGCTAAATTAATACAAGAAGGAACCGTGCACCCGATTAACAGTGAAAATACCTTAAATCAGCATAACAAGGTGGGGTGAGTGTACTCCTGCTCAATATAGTTAAACAGCTGTAATTAGATCAAAAAACTAGACTGATGTATCATCCCTTTGTAGACATGGCCCCAGAAGGTAGGTCAGAGCTAAGTTCAGTAAAACAGTTTTAGTACTGCAGCTTTTATCTAACAAGGCACAGCCGCACGCTCGCTCGAAAGCGAATACTACTGAGTGGGATTGTTGAAAGAGTTTATGGAGGAGACAGCATTCTTTAATAATATCCTTAACTTTTGTCAGTAATAAAACTCTCCTAGCTGACTTGATAGCATCCCTTTTGGATAAACAAGGTACACAATTTTGGTTACAAATTCATTTGTGTCAAGGCATTCGAAGGTCTTCCCTCCCAGTTCAGGTTTATACACGTAAAGGGTGAATTCTAATTTGCTTTGTTCTTTCAGAACCTTTTAATTAAATTTTTAAAAAATAACGCAGAACAACATTGCATGAAATACGGGTGCTAAATTTCAGAGAGGAACAAAACATAAGGTAGCAGATGGTATGAAAAGGATGTATGTGAAGAAATGTAAATAGTAAGGAACCTCACAAACTCAAAAATGTAAGGCAGAACTGAAAGTGTGTGCAAGACCCCTGGGAGAGCTGAGGAGACGAAGCAACAACTGAGATGAAAGATGTCAGACTTTCCTTACTCACAAATGACAAAACAGCAACAGGAAGCTCTAATCTAGTAGAAGGAAAGACCCGTCACAACTTGGGGAGTCGAGATTGTTGTGAAGGGTCCTTAAAGTAAATATGGAAGGAGGAGGAGGAAACAAGGACAGAGTATGCAGGTGCCAGCAAATATATTCATCACTCTTCGAATCAAAAAGAACCCCCTCAACCTCCAACTATTTCAGAATTGTAATCAATAAGGAATGAAGATATTATAAAAGAGCTAATAGTAGAAAATAACCTTGTATTGAATAAAGACGAGACAAATTGTTTAAATCAGGCAGAAGACCAAACAAAGAGCAGCTTGGTAACTAATTAGAAGAGTTCTAATCATCAGAGACAGCCACAGCATTTCTAGGAAGAGATGTAGCACCGTTTGGTACAGAACCTGCACTCCATATTTATAAAATCATCTTTTTGGGCAAAATTCAGGGAATTTTGGGGTCTTTTTGGGCACATGAATTATTGTGGCCACACAGATTCTAGGGTACAGCCTGATAAACCAGCGAGTAGATTACTATACATCTGCATGTCATAGTAGAGTCTGGGTGAAGACCAGGAAGGTCTTTCTAATATTTTGATTAAAAAGTCATCAATAACAGACCAATGGAAGCCACCAAACACTACGTTAACGTAAAGGATATTTAAGGGTGAAGGGAGGCACACTTGAGAAGCGAGGTTTCAGCTGAAGGAAGAGTTGGAAAACGGTAACTCTTCTAAACTTTTATATTTCAAATAATTGTTAGAAACTAGGATAAAAAGCAGTTGCTTCCTCTTTTCCTGCATGATTTGTTCTAGTCAGTGACAGGCCTGTGAAATACAGCACTAATTTCTGAATTTGTTAGAATTAATCCCAATGAATATTCTACCCAATATGGGAGGCAGGGGGAAGGAGAAACTAGCGTCCCGGTGTTACAAGACCACCTAGCGCCTACATCCATTTGAAGAGCATTTTCCTTGTTCGCATCGAAAATATTGTCATCTTGAAGATGTCTTTACACATCTCCATCAGAAAAGCCAGAAACTACAAGATGGGAGGGCTACTAAAAGGTAGACACCAAGGGTGCAGATTTTGGTTGTCAAGTCTCAGGAATTGCAAAAAGGAATGGCTGGGCCACAGATTTTTCTTAATGTGTCTGTGTACTAATCACCGAAGGTTAAACTCAGTTACTAAAACCTGGGAAGCTGAAGACGTGCTGATTTCTGAAGTGGCCCTTCCATGCAGCTGCAGAGAACATCAGCCTCAGGAAGCAACACACCTCGCTCTGCGAACTGAGCGAGCACACGGGGAAGACACCGAACTGCCCAACACAAGAAACATCGCTGCGTTCTCAGCATCGGAAAAAGAATTAGAGAGAAAAACGGCAGCACCGGACGCAAAAGACAACATTGAAGAAACGTGGGACGGCTAACTAAGCACACCGCGTGACTGCTGAGCCCGTGGAAGCTCCCTCCACCACGAAGGTGCGTTTGGTGACAGGTTTGTCTCGTGCCAAGCACACCTCCACAACAGACCACCGCAAAGGTCACCGAGTCGAAATCAAAACTGTTCTTGTTTTGTAGCTTCTTCTGCCCCAAGTTCAGTTTGCCTGGGTGATTTATGAGGTGAACTCTATGCACGGCTTCTCTCCTTCTCAATGGCGAAACAATTCAGATAAGAAGCAAATCTCCTCTGAGTTAATAGAGGAAACTGGACCGTATTTACTAAGGTATTTATTATACATCTAGGCCAGATGAAGCTTAGCACATTTAATACACATAAAAGTGCAGAGAGCGGCTAGGAAGAACAGAAAACAAACAAAACAGATTCACAAGTTTCTTAATAGTTTCAGTTAAGCCTCTAGAGTAACAGAAAAGCTGCAATAGCAACATTCCAGCTCAGAGCAACACACACAAAGCGAGAAGCAGTTGGCTCTTCGTCCCCTTCGATACCATCAAGCTGAGGGACCGCTAAGTTGTCACCAACGTGACCAATGGGTTGATTTCATCAAATGTCTTGAGATTTGTCATGAAAGACATTGGTATATAATTAGAGGGGGAAAAAAAAAGATAATTAAAAAAAAAAAGACTGGAACTTACAGGCCTGGTCCTGTGAAAGATGCGTCGTCTTTGATGACTCAGCACTTGAAGGGGGATCATCAGCTCTTTGCAGTTGGGAGCCCAGTGCTAGGAGATAAATTGCAAGAAATAAATCTCCATGGAGTAACTCCAACTTATCAGTTTGGAAAAGACCACGCGCAGAATTCTTAAAAAGCAATGAAATCGCTGAATTAAAAATTTTAAGCGTAAAACCCATTATTAAGTCACTCAAGTCCATTTACAATTATTGATGGCAAATCCATCTGCTCCTGATGGGAAGAGGTCACTCTCTTCTTTTTCCAGGGCAAGTCTATGAATAATTTGAGCGATTAAAGCTCAAAGGAGGTGTGAAAAAGACCAGGAAAGAAACCACACTCACATGAAGATCCTTAGCTTTCAGTCTGGAATCAAAAAAGTCACCCTCCAATTCCCCCAGTCCATAGAGCCGCAAAATACAGATGAGTTTGCACCTTTTTTCCAAAAGAATTGTCACTTTTAAAGCACATTGGAACCTTATTTTTACTTTTTAGGTCTTCCTCCTTCCATCGGAGATGACCTAAATTTTGAGCTGAAGCACTCGCAGGTTCCTTGCTTGGAATATAAAACGAGCGAAAACATCAGGCTGCAGAAGAGGCAAAATAATAGGAGGGAAAATTACAGTGAAGACCTCTCTGAATAACAGGAGGTCACAGACTAGATGCTGAAGTAGTACTATCCCGAGAGAGTGGGCACAAAGCGACTGCATTTACGGAAACCTGGTGGAAGACAGGTGGGCAGGATGTGAATCTGAGCAAACGGCCACAGTGGTGGGAATACCCAACAGTTCTCAACACCTCCCCTCAAATACGTGGCTGTATCCTTTGTGCAAGAAAACGTCAGAGGCACCGAAATCCAAGAGTTGTCCTGTTGTTAACAAAAAAAAAAAAAAAAGGCTTACCAGGAAAGTATTCAAATGGAATTAAACAGCTACAGAAAGGGGCAGAGGCTGTATTTTACGTGCTAAAGAGAAAAATGTGTGTAAAATCCATACATGACCAGGCAGCCCGTTGTTCAAACTACTGCACATTCATGCAGCTCATTATTAAAAAAAAAAAACAAAACCAAAACCCAATGTACTTCCAGATACATTTATTTTATTTTATCATCTTAAACAGTCAACAGAAACTGAGATTATAATCTCTGCCTTTTTAAAATTCCATTCAACAGATGTTCATAAACAGTCTTGAGCCAAATTTCAGTTCCCCAAAAGGATATTCAGCCAGAGAACTTTTACAAATGGATGATAAAGTCCCGCTTTTTCTCTTGTAATGATTGCTTTTCTGAGACATCAAATCCTCTCTTAGCCTCATTACAAGTTCCCACCAGCATAAAATGTATTTTTCATTTCCATTTCCTATAGTATTGTTTTCCAAAAATGGCACTGACGTTCCCAGCACAAGACAACTCTCCTTCACTCCTTTTTTATGTCGTCTCCTTATGAACTGATTATCTCACTGACAAGGCTCTGTTCTTCTAAAAAGGTGAAAAAAAATATCCAACTGGTACTAACAAATATTTGCTTAATGTCAGGAAAAAGGAATTAAACAATTAAATATGAAAATTACAGGAAAAAATATAGATGTTTGGGAAGGCAAAGCTGGAAGTAGCTCAGTCCTTTTTACAAGAATGACTGCTCAATAGCTCCTTTTGGGACCCAGTGAGATGACTTCTTTGAAAGCACAGTCTAGAAATACCCCCAAATCACAGAAATTAAAAGTCACTTGAGGATTTAAGAAGCAATACAAAATTAAGAAATATCAGGACACATAATGAAAATGGTGGAATGAAAACAACATTGCTCTTACTTGTTTATGTTAAAAGGGGAAGGGGGGGCTGAAGTGAAAGGTTTTATTTTTACTTAATTACTCTTAGTATTCATTGGGGGCTCTTTCCAAAGTATATTTTATATTTGGACCTAAATGCAAGCAGGATTCAGCCTTGATCTTATTCCTTATGACAATATGTTTCTTAAATTAGAAGTCCCACAACTAGACTGTTGACACCATCGCTAACGTTCCTCCAGCACCTGAGAGCCTCTGATGGGTTCTCATATCTATTAATCCAGGAAGCTGTTAACATAGGAAAGGAAAAAAAACCAACCCCAAACCAAAAACCCCTCAAACAAAAGAGACTGTTTAAAATTAAAAAGCTATCCAGAAAATAATACTTTGTAGGCTTGTAGCATCTCTCATCCAAGGATTTCAATGTACTTCGAAATATGAAGTCTCGTAACACTTAAAAAAGCTCCCCAAATCTACCCAACTTTAGGGTATTTTGAAACTAACGCATTAATTGAGTGAGCATCCACCTGTGATGCAATTACAAGAGTCTCCTACTGCAGCATTTCACACATATTCAATCCACCTTCTGGTTACAGCGTACAAGTTCGTGGTATGTAGAAGGAACAGCAGAGCTGGTTAAAGATTTTCTCTTGCTTCACATACTCTGCAAGCTTCTCATTAACTCATACATGACTTTAATCAGGGCTGAAGCACACACTTCTTTCCGCATGCATCAGGACTGGTCTGGAAAAAACCCCTCACTCAATAAAATATTATTATAACCATGAATTAGTAGAGGAAAAGGCAACCTTTTCCTAAAGTGACTGCTGATTTTCATATAGGAAGGGTTAAACCGACCTTCACTGATCCAAAAGAGGCAATAAAATAGAACTTTAAGGACAAAAATGGAGCACTTCAAGAGATTATTATGAAGAGCTACAAGATGACAGAAGACAAAACCTTATTCTTAAAGCACAGATGCTTCTAAAACAAGAGATCACACGTTTTAAAAAGCACACTACCAACCCCTTGTAATGAATAAGCAAAAGGAGGGGAATCAGGCTGCTTTTCTTCTTTTTTTTTTTTTTCCCCCCTTCTTTTTCCTTGCAGGGCTGTGGAGCTTAGAGGAAAGGGGGCATTCAGTCGATGTGCTAGCAGAGCCAGATGCCTGCTTTGCACTTATGCAGGGCTGTGGAGCCGGTATTGGTTGGTAGGGGGGGGAGAAAACAGAGTAAGCCTGAGAAAAACCCATCAGAGCTCCTGTCCTCCCCTTTCAGCGTTAATGGGAGGGATACAAGTCTATGGGAGCTGCAGTGGGGGATGGGGCTGGCAGAGGGGGTGGGGAGAAGCAGAGCAAGGCCTTACAATCATCAGCAGCTCTTGTTCTCCTCTTTTTTTCAGCGTTAACAGGAGGATGTGAAGCT
>NW_009736033.1:0-3582 GCF_000703405.1 Apaloderma vittatum | reverse complement strand
CCACCTCATCCTAGATTCTTTGGTATCTCTTTAAGAAACTTCAGTCCCTTTACAGCTTGACTCTGCAGTTCAGTCTGGTTTCCTATAGGCTTATGCAGCTGAAAGAAATCCCACAAGTGAGAATCGTAGTTTAATCGAGGGTGTTATGCTTTACGTGAGCTTCTGTTAAGCTTTCAAATTCTGCACACACAAATCGGTTTGCTCTTTGTTGTTCACCTAATTAGAATGGCTACTGTGTAGAAGACAAAACCTTTTTCTAAGGAAATACATAATTACTCTAAAGAAACTCTGCTGTGTTTATTCTTGCAGTAAAACCACATTATACAGTCACAGATCGCTCTGGAGCAGATGGAAGTCTGAACACTGTGAGAATATAAAACAATCAGAAAAGCTACAAACATATCACAGTAAACAAAGAGGAAGACTTTCTGTAGATAATCAGCTTTGGTGAGCGGGACCTTTTTTTAACAGAAGGAACTGCCTCATTCTCCATAAACTTAAGAGTTGCCAGCTATATGATCTAATTTTTCTGTCCTCTTCCAGATATTGGAATGTGTATGCAGTGGTTCGATTCATCATTGCTTGTAT
Source organism: Apaloderma vittatum (assembly GCF_000703405.1). NCBI lineage: Eukaryota > Metazoa > Chordata > Aves > Trogoniformes > Trogonidae > Apaloderma > Apaloderma vittatum. Next base: position 2,994 of record NW_009736033.1, on the reverse strand, counting down.
TTGAAAGCGTTTGTCACTGCATTGGTGTCTATAATGTTGTTCAAGTTATAAATTACTTGTCTGAACCATCAGAAAACATCTTTTTCAAGGAAGCCTTGAAACTTTATTCCAAGTCACCGTGGTATCTTGAGCATCTTCTAGGACTTAAAGCCCTGTGAACAGCTCCTGCTGTGTGTTGTTCTGACATGTCTTCTTTTTTTTTTTTTAGGGAAAGGTAAAGTAGGTCTTGGTTTAGAATTGGGGTATGGTGATGAATTCTGTGTCACAAGCTAGAGGGATATAAAACGAGTGTTACACTGACCCCTGTGTGAATGACAGATCTGGCTCAAGGCCAGCAACGTTGTAATACTGTGTGCCCCTTATAAAGCTGGCTCACTTTAAATAGAGTAGCATAAAGGCCAAGTGAAGGTAATTGGGAAGCTTGTTCTGGTTTCTTTTTGGGTTTGGGGAGAGTTTTTTGTTCTTTGAATACCTTAATGTTACTATAGTAACTTCAGTGGTTGAATAATCATAGCCCAGCTTCATGATCTTAGTAGCGCATCAAATCTTCACGCCTGGTGTGGGTTGTTCCAAGTATCAGCATCTTATTGTGGAATGTGACTGGAGCCTTTGGTTTGTAGGGTTGTACACCAGTGTCTGCTGGCTTGTTTCTTTCCTCCAGGGCTGGAGATAGCGACTGCTTAGCAGGCTGATGCCAACCCAGTACCTTTACTCTGGTCACAGGCTACATCCCTGGTGTGGGAGGCACAACGGAGCCTCCTGAGCCGCACGTAGGTCTTGAAATGGCTTGAGCTGGCCAGCCCTGCTTTAGACGAATAAAAGTGAATAGGCCCTTTGAATGTTAAAAGCTCCCAAAAATAGTTACGAAGTCTCAGCTAAATTTAATACGGCTAGAATGTCAATGGAGAGGATTAAGACATTTAGAATTTGCACTAGTTAGCATTTAAAAGAAAAAAAAATTAAAAATCCTCTTTCCCATATCTGCTGCTTCTATAAGAGGAATAGTGGAGATTGATGCTGTTTTTGATTGATGCTTATCGAATTGGAGTTAAATTATGAACAGATTTCACTGTGCTGGTAACTTTTCTTGCTCTAAGGTGGGAGCTGCAGGGGTGAAGGTTGAGTGAAGGGGTGACTATAGCCTATATTGGTTTTGCGACTTCAGTGGTTCATTAATCCGGTCATATGAGGTTCCATTCTGCTCTTTCTAATTAAGTAAAATGTCTATTTAAGTCTGTGGGAGCTTTCCATACCGAAGAATTAGCACCATGTGAAAACAATACTTATCTCCAGTGTTCAGATTGCAGAATGGAATGAAATTTTGGTATGTTACTGCTATCTAAACTTCCCTGTTCTATTTGTGCCTTCTGCCAAAATCTTCAGTATGGATCCAGTTGACTTCAGCAGTTGTGTCCTTAACACTGCAGAAACTGGTGACTGCTTTCATTAAATCAGTGAATATTTTAAGTAAAATCTCACTCAGTGATTCTTTCCTTCCCCTCTCATCTTTGAATTATGGTAAGACCTGCTGTTTCAGTGCTTTGTTATTTGGGTTTTTTTTTTCATTTATTTCTTTTGTGGGTTGTATGTTATTTTATGTTTTTTTAGTAGGAGCAAAGGTGGAATCTCTATGCTTTTTCTGGACACTTCTAGAAAAACAACTGCATCTTTTCTTGCTTCCCTCTCAAATTGACTTAATTCTTGCGGATTACGGTTTCCAGGTTTGCACTCAGGACTCAATAATACTTCTAGTTTATAGTGATTATATTTAAAGCTTCTATTTTGTAACATTTTGTTTGCTTTATTCTATTTTTAGTCATGTTTTTTGTCATGGCAAGCAGTGTTTAATAAAAAAAAAGTAAAGTTTCCTAGCGATTTCAAGAGATGTGTGCCTGTTTCTTGATGTCCTTCAGGGACTCTTTTTTTACAGACTCTAAGACAGGAACATGGTCACCAGGAAAGTGCTTTATTAGCTTACATAACAACAGTGGATAAATCTATAGGAGCTTGGTGATATATATTGGTTCATCCAAACACTTCACTTGCATTTGAGCCCTTCATTTGCCCAAGTTGTCCTCATCAGCAAAATTTCAGCTGAAGCTCTTTGCTCTCTAGTGGCCTAACTTCATAACGAGATGTACATCTGTGTCCTTTCAGTTTTACACTAAAAAAGCAATATTTGTTGATAACAGTTTAAGTAGAAACTGCAGTAAGCTATTGCTGTTTGCCAATTACCAGAGATCATCAGAAAGTGATATTAATTTTAATTGGAGGTGTACGAGGTCCAAAAATAGTGCGATAATGGAAGGAATATTTAAGTCCCACCTGAAATCTACTGAGCTTTTGGGTACGGTATCTACAAGGTTGAACATCGACACGACCGTTGGTTGAACATTGGCCACTTGGGTGGAGTATAGGACTGCTGTCAGAGAATGTAGGGAGGCAATTAAAAAAGCTGAGGCCTCCTTGGAATTAAACCTTTCGAGGGAGGTCAAGGACAACAGAAAGGGCTTCTTCAAATACATTGCTGGCAAAACTAACCCTAGAGGCAGTGCAGGCCCTCTGATGAATGAGGTGGGTGCCCTGGAGACAGAGGACAGAAAGAAGGCAGAGTTACTGAATGCCTTCTTGCCTCTGTCTACACTGTTGGAGACTGTCCTCAGGAGCCTCAGTCCCCTGAGGCCCCAGAGGAAGTCAGGATAAAGGAGGAGTTTGCCCTGGTTGAGGAGGACTGGGTTAGGGATCACTTGGAACACCTGAACATCCATAAATCATAGAATGGCCTAGTCTGGAAGGGACCTTAGAGATAGTCTAGTCCAACCTCCTGTTATGGGCAGGGACGCCACCCCTCAACTAGACGAGGCAACACATGAGGACTGAGCAGGAATCGAACCCGTGACCTCGGTGTTGTCATTGTTGTCAGCACTGTGCTCAAACCACTGAGCTAACTGGCCTGATGGGCGCTGATGGGATGCACCCACAGGTGCTGAGGGA
>NW_009736032.1:0-448 GCF_000703405.1 Apaloderma vittatum | reverse complement strand
TTCTGGTGGTGCTTTTCCTGTTAAGCTCTTACATGAGCTACAAGTTAGACCTTGGAGATTGATCTCTGCAATGCTCAGCGATACTCTGACCTTCAGTGCAACTCACTCTTACTGTGGAGGTCCTCTGTGTATCACCTCAATGCTGCTGTGCACCCCATGGTCGCCTTTTGCTCTTAGACATCTGTGGAGACTAGAGTGCTTTCTTCCTTGTTTTCCTGGGTCTTTGCGATTGCCCTTGACTGATGGGCTTGCCGACACCATCTTTGCTGGTCTGCTTCTCCCTGTGGCATTGCTGGGGCTGGCTGTACATCCCTGATGGAAAAGCTCTTCTGACATCAGGGTGTATCACCCTTCTTAGCCCAGTGACCCCTGCATCCTGTGTTTTGACTGAGTGATGCTTTATGGTCTCTCTTTTACGAAATAAAAATAAATTCTGCATGGACTAGGT
>NW_009736031.1:6347-10351 GCF_000703405.1 Apaloderma vittatum | reverse complement strand
AGGCCTGGGTTTTAGCTCAAACCCAGGACACTGGCACTGGGGAGCCTGGTGGTCCAGGAGAGCTTCTCTTGGGTTGAAAAGTCAATCAGTAAAGAAGCTGGGCTCTCTTTTAATCCTTCGTCTCCTGTCTTTGGCTTCTGACACAGTAGCAAGGTTATTTCCTGAAGCCAGGAAAATGCAAAATGCTGTGGTTCAAGGGCTCACGTTTAGGTTTGGATGCTTGTGGTTTCTCCTCGCGTTAGAGATGTACGACCAGATTGAAGAGAAAGCTTTCGGGTGGCTGGGAGGAGTCTTTATGATGGCAGTGAAAAGGCGACTTTTTGCCTGAAAACGATGGAGATCCCAAGTAGCACCGCCTGTGTGATAACGGCTATTTTTAAAGGATGTTTTGAATACAAAACAGGCGAAAAGGCAGAAGGGAAATTTGGGGGGTTTGGCAGAATTAAAAGGAGGAGGACAGCTTTCTCTGCCCTTCCTGTGGAGCAAAGAGGGCAGAGGGAGATGGCATCTTAATCCCAGCGGAGGGAAAAATCTCGCCCATGTTTGCTGGAGACCCCTTCTTGGCTGGCTGCTGCCTCGATGGCAAGAATAGTTGAACAACTACCAGTTACAACTGAGCTTATTGAGCTGCTGATTTAATTTATTTTTGGCATACCTTCTGATTACTTTTCACCCAAACGCATTAGTCTTGTGTTTTCCTCTTGAGCAAAGGGTTTGGATTTGCTACCCAAGGAGGGAGAAAGAGCACCAGGGATAAGGGTGTTCTGCTTATCATTCTTAGATTTTTTCTTGCAAGATTTCTGCAGAGGTTAAGGTTTTCTGTAGAATTCCTTTTTGATCATTGTCAAGGATTCTTTTCGAAGAAAGGAAACATGTTGTGCAGTGTAATGTAATGAGTGGATATAATAGGGATTAATAAAACTTTTAAAGCATTCCAATAATTCTAGTTTACCAAGTCAACGTTCAGAGGCTCTAAGCCTCTGAACAAAAAAATGCTTACTGGAGCGTTCCCCAGGTAGCTCAGTGGTAGCTGGGTAGAAATAGATAAGAAAGGAAAACAAATCGATAGGCATCCTACTTGATCCCAAATGCTTTGAATACTAAAAATTACTTCACATGATATATTTAGGTGCTTCTGTGTGCTGCTAAATCATTTGCTTTGTTTCCATGCCTGGGATTGTTCTTCATCCCATTTACTTGAAATGCCCGAGGGTTTCAGAGAATCCACTTGCTCCCCTTGATGAAGTAGGAATTTGGTTTCTATCCTTCGAGAGTTCCCTGAAAGAATTATCCCCCTGGAAGAGCTCTGCTGTCCCTGGAAGGGGAGCATGCAAGGAGGGTGATGAGAGAGAGAGGGATCTTTGAATGGTTTTAGAACCTCTCGTTGCGTACCGTAAATGTATGCAAAATGCTGAGGTTGACTATCAGTGATTGGAATCCACTTAAAGGGCTTTTTTTCCTGCATTATATGTCTATATTCTTCAGTGACGAGAAATCCTGCCACCTCACCTTCATTCCAAAACGCCCATGTCTCATATCTTTCATGGCACTGCCCTAAGCATACTTTTTGGGTGTTGCGATCTCTCTATTTTTAATTTGCTGACACTGCTCTTCCAGTGATTATGTTAATTACATGTACTTTTGTGACCTCTCCCTCCTTTTGCCTTTCTTCTTTTGCTTGCACAGGTCCATCGGGAGGGCTCGGTCACATCATTTCTTTCTTTCAACTCCCTTTGTTCTCTGGCACTTTTTTTGTTTTGGCTGTGAAAACAGCAATAAAGGAGATTTTTGACAGCTCAGGGAATGACCTGTCCTATTTTTGGTTTCCTGGGAAATGGGTTTCATAGTTTGGTGGGACTTGCTGGCAACTCTGACCTTGGGACTCTGCTGGTTTAATCCTCGTGTAATTCCACTGTGCACGACAGAGTTAGTTTTAGTATGCATCTGTATGCATCGGCTGAGAATCAGCCACGCCGTGTTCCTGGGCTTTAAGGTTGACTGCCTTTAGTTATTACACACCTTTACAGGGAGGGAGAAGGGGAAGATGCAATGAGCCTGACCTAATCCATTCTTCCACACGGGGAGTAGGGGTGGACGGAAAAACATTTGTCTTAAATTCTTTCCCTCTGCCCATCAAGGAGTCTCAGCTCTGACCTGTTGTCCATTGGCTTTGGTGACTACAGCACGTTCAGAAATAATCAGGCAAATTAGGACTAGGTGGCAGCTTTATCAGGAAATGGCCAAGATGCCATTCTTGGAGCTGATGGAGGGTCCTGGGTGAGCAGTGCCTGGTTCTGCTGCACTTCCATCGCTGTCCTTGCCTGGAGATCTGTGGAGGTGGACACCCACTGGGGTATGAGAAGGACGTGGGTGAAAATGAATGAAGAATCCTGGAACGATTGAGGAATTGAAAGAGAAATGCCCTGAAGCAAAGAGTGAAGGGGAAGAAAAGAGGAGGCATAAAAGCCCGTGGCTGCATTTGCTTTTTTTCCGAAGTGGTTTTTGCTTCAGAGGCAACAAAACTTGCAAACACCCAAGGAATCCAGAGTACCACAACTTCTGCCTGTGACTGGTGCTTCTCGGGCTGGCTTTGGACTTTCTGTGGGGCTCACTGCACCACGAGAGGCTTTTGGGAGTTGCTGTATTGCCAGAACCCTAGTAGTAACGGGTGCCTGGGTTGTGTTACCATAAAGTGCAATAAATCACGTTTTTAATTTTCTGAGCCAAGCCCTGCTCTGTGGAACATTGTTGGCTTTGGTGCCACCATCTTTTGCTGCCTTCTTGACGTTGGACAGAGCTTTCTTATCCTCTTATTCTACACTCTGCTCATCGGCACACAGCCCAGGCGTTTATGTTTGACTGTGTGCTCTTGGAAACGTTAGGGGAAAAGGGGTTTTGCAGCTCTCTTGAAATGAAAAGCTCTTATGCATTAGGTGTAATGGGCATGTAGTGCTCACTGAGAAGTGAACTTCTCGGGCGATAAGGCTTGTCATTTCAGATTGAAGAGAAAATAGCTAGAATCGTGAAAGGCGGTTGATGGTTTCCATTCCTGCACTTGCAAGTAAATAGAGAGTAGGGTGACTTCCTGCTAAGCAGAGTTATTACTGTCTTAGAGCTGAAGCAACCAGAGTCAATAATCCTGACTAAGGGACTCTTGCAACTAGTTTTGGTGGAGGGTGGATTCTCCAGAGAGCCTGTCTGATACCGGTGTGGTAACCTTAACAGTTAGCGTGCTCAACAAGGTAAGATTTTTTCTTCTGACCTCGTTGATTTGCTAAATATCTTGGTCAAACTGAAGTGTGTCATGTATCCCAACCCACGTAAACCCTTGTCATCACTTGGATCCACCACGCACCCTGCAGTGAAGTCACTTGCAGAGAAGACTCCCCTGGCCTGAAGTGCGTTTGCCATGGCAAAAGAAAAGGTGGCCAGTGTCTCTATCTGTGACAGTCATTCCTGTGGGAGATGTATGTGAAAGTTTAGGGTTTGCTAGGTTATTACTGGTCTTCAACCTAACGCCAGGGTCACTGGAGGTAAAAAAGAAGGGCCTTCTACACTGACATTTCCCATCTAAGGGACCGTCTGACTTGTGTAGAGCTATTGGTTTTTTAGGCATATTCCAGCTCCTACTGAATAGATGCGATTCTTTTTTTTCTGGCCCATCCAGGAAGACAAAGTAGTAAAAGGTGTATTTTGCGTTACTTCACTTGAAATTTATTTTTCTGTTTTTTCCTTAAAGAACAGACTTGAGCTGAAAAATACGCGGTGCTGCTCGCTTTTCGCAATGCTTCATTTTTATTGAATGGAAATACTGCCGTGTGGACAGATCGGTGTTTGTTTGCGCTGTTTAACAGTGCTTTACAACTGTTTTATGTGTTACAGGATATCGAACGTGAACTACGTGCAATAAAAAAGTGATTTTGGGCACTCCAGAAATGAAGTGCTACCAGCCTCATTGTATTCTCCTGTGCTTTTTTTTTTTTTTGGGGGGGGGGGGGGGGAGT
>NW_009736031.1:5747-6272 GCF_000703405.1 Apaloderma vittatum | reverse complement strand
GCAGCAGGGCCAGCTAGAGTTAAACATTCAGGATGAGACATTAACTTAAACCACATGTGAAATGCAGCTGTTTCTGCTGAGGCTTTCATCAGTCTATACTGGGAAGATTGGTGGGTTTTAATATGCGGTCTCAAGCACAGCCAATAGAAATGTGTGGAAAATGTGTGTGAAATCAGCGTGTGTCCATGGGGGGTCCATGGTGTTTCGTGCAGCATTTTATTTGTGCTAATACAGAAAACAGTGATAATGCCTATCTCCTTTGCAAAATACCTTTTTTTTCCCAGGCGTACATAAAAAGGAGCGATCAGATAAATGGAGCTGGTCTAACCTACATGCTAAGTTATGTCTCTCTTTTTTTTTTTTTTGGATCAGAGCAAACGGATAGAGGGAACCATGAACTAAAAATCCTCTGCAGAAAAATGAGACATCTGAGACCAGCTGGTCGCAAAGCCATTGAAGACTGATGTTTCTGCCTCAAACTCTTCATGCCACCTAACGTTTAGGTGCTAAGCATGACTGTGGATC
>NW_009736031.1:4914-5602 GCF_000703405.1 Apaloderma vittatum | reverse complement strand
TGCTAGCCCCAAGGAGAGCCAGACTTCGGTGAAGGAACTGGTGAACTCCAGCGGATTGTGCTCAGGTGTGTCTGTGAGACAAACTGGACGCTCTGCGGACGCCACGTCGCCCTAATTAACGACGTGTGCAGCCTTTAACGAGTGTGAAGCTTGGATCCTTGGGGCCTCCCAAGGCAAAGCCCTTCACAGAGGTGTGCTAAGGCAAAGGCTTCTGGTGGCTGTGCCAGGAGGAGATGTGATAAGCCTCTCCCAGCCCGCAGGCTTGCGGGGATAACGTACCGCAGTCGGTAACGGCGGTGGAGCAGGGAAGGGGAGGGATCCAGATTCCCTCAAGTTCTGCCCTTGTGCAGAGACATAATAGGATCTGGTGGACATAAAGGACAGCTTTAGAGTAGTTTTTCACTTGCTACAAACACAGCCTGAGTAAAGGGACAGAAAAAGGAAACTGAAGGCGGCGGTGGAGGCTTATTAAGTGTGGATTTTTTTTTTTTTTTAACCCCTGGTAAGTGATCAAAGTGACTCTCGGACGTTACCAGCTCCCTGTAATTTTCTGAAGCGCGAAAGGAAGCAAAAGCAGCGAAGAGGCGAAGGTTCATTTTGTAATGGCAGTCTTTGGGAGGCTCATTTTGACTGAACAGTCTTAAGACCAGAGAGCAGATGGAGAAGAGGTCAGGGAACCAAACTCAGT
>NW_009736031.1:0-4890 GCF_000703405.1 Apaloderma vittatum | reverse complement strand
GGAAAAGTAAACACGGTGACATCTCAAGCAGAGTAAAACGTGGTTTGCTGAGAAAGGCAGGGCAATGGCAGTGTAGATTCTTGGTTTCTGCTTCTACCTCAGCAAATTGCAGGACAGCAAATCTCTGACATGCTGTTAAATAGAACAGAAGAGGATGTCTTGTAAAGTGCAGGTCAGTCATAGGATCATATCGTAGAATCATAGAATGGCCTAAGCTGGAAGAGACCTTAGAGATCATGTTAATCCAGCCTCCCTGTCGCCAGGGACGCCACCTCTCGACTAGATCAGGCAACTCATGGGGACCCAACGGGAATCGAACCTGCGACCTTGGCGTTGTTAGCGCCACGCTCAACTGACTGAGCTAACCACCCTCCAGTCCTTACAATGCACTGTGTTACGGAGGCAAATTACGAATCAGGGTAACGGGGTACCCACATCTCTATTTCTTTTAGGCAGTGGAAATGAAAAAAAAACCAACAATCCCCAAAGCTATTCCACCTGTGTTGGAAGGCAAGAATTCCCCTTTAGTTGCAGATACTGTGATAGTTGTCGTAACAGCAGGTCCGAAAGGGGAAACTATTTCATTGGCGGTTTTCGAATCCGACCTAGAAATGCCATTAAATCAGTGAAATGCTATTAAATCAATATTAGCACATGCAGTCACCTGGGTGAAAGAGCAGGTTCACCGAGGGAAGATCCTCGGGCGAGCGTTGGGTACGTGCAGCTCGTGCACCCCTGGCTTGCCTAAGGGGATGCACTGTGACGCCGCGGCCAGGGGCTTGGAACCCAGGCGAGATCTTCCCTTTGGCAGCCCTCAAAAGCGGCGCAAACAGGCTGATGTTTCTTCTTAACCTCAGAAAAATCAGCAGCCGCGGTGACAGGCGGCATCAAACACGAGCTCTCCTTTCCACCAAACATGCTGTGAAAAGATTTAACAAGGACTAAAGAGCTTCCTGCAGGGAGCTGTCTAATTCCCATCAAAGTAATCTCCTGAAGGGTAGACGAAAATGAAGGAAGGTTTTATTGCTAGCTCTGAAATGTTTTTTTATTTTTTATTTTTTTCCCCCTTGCTTCTGGCGGAAAAATACGATCAGGTCTAGCAGTTTTCTCTCTGAACCTTACTGCTGGTGCTATGAGTCACTGATACCTCTAAAACATACAGGCTGTCTTGTTTTTTCTTCAGTCTCCAGCTCTTTTTTTTCCTCTTCTATGTGGAGTAGCGTCACTTGTTCATATGGGCCACAGGAGGAAAAAAAATCTTTTTGGACAATTTTTTTCCCCGTAGTTCAGAACTCTCTATAGAGCTAATTAGAACTAGAGTCACAAATGGGGCTGGATAAATAACTCAGCAAAATTAATGTATTGGATTATTTTTGGCTTTTTTTGCTTCTCTCACCAGATTGTTCTGGGAATAGGCTGGTGGTTTGTCTCAGGTGGTTAAATGCATCTGTTCAGAATCCTCAAGGAAATTTAATGCATTCATCATCAATTCAGTGCACAAATTTTCAGGTTTTCATTGTATACCTGGAACCATTGTGTATTTGTGTTTTCCAGTTGAATGAACTTGGCTGCTTCAAATTGTGTTTCCGCTGCAAATACTAGCAATTTACTTTTCAAATCTGTTCTGAAATACTCACTTAAAGGTACTTGTTTCAGAAGTAGTTGTGCCAGATAAACTGTTTGCTGGAATATTTGTGGAAAGCAAATATGAGGCGGGGAGTACGACAGGCCAGAAGAAAGTCAAAGTTTGTTTAGTCAGAAACTCAGACAAATTTCCGCCTAATCTTATTTATTGTTCTGTGTGCACTTTTTTTTTTTTAAAAAATTAGTTAATCATGGGCATGAGGTATTTTGGTTTGTTTAGTCAGAAACTCAGACAAATTTCCACCTAATCTTATTTATTGTTCTGTGAGCACTTTTTTTTATTAAAAAAAATTAATTAATCGTGGGCATGAGGTATTTTATTTGTTGGTAGAAATGCTACGTAGAGATGCTTCCTTCCAGATTTCAAATTGAAAAAAGAGCAGGAACTTATTCTGGAATGACGCAAGCTTTCAGTAGGATCGTTGAAGTCTTCACAGAGGGTGAGGTGGTAACGAGATGCTTGGCTTTACTTGCTCATTTACTTGCTTTCACCACCAGTACTTCAAAATTTGGGTGAAACGGAGGCTGAAGGGAAAACTTCTGGATCCTTCAGCCCCGTCTTAATGTTAGAATGGTCAGACGAGGTATTTCCCTATATATAAATACATCTATGGCTGATTGAAGATTAAATTTATTCTTCAATTCTGTGTCCTGGTGCTGGCAGCTGGGGTGCTCCTATAGTGACAGACTGAGAAAAGCCTTAATAGGAGGAACCCACCAGGAAAAAAAACAACCCAGAATGAATTAGCTTGCCAAGACGTGGCTAACATTATTGAGTTTATATATGTTTCATTAAACTGAGGCTTGACAGCTTTATGAGGAAGCAGTGGGGTTTGCAGTGTATGAAGAACCTGTACGGCTGCCAAGGCTGAGCAGGTCCTGTGCCATACAGCCTATTTAATAGACAAATATTTGCACAGTGAAAATGTCATTTTAAACGACCGGTTTGATAATCCCTTAAGCTTTTAAATGATCAGCGCAGGCTGAAGATTCTGCTCTGGTCTTCATAAATCTGGTGGCACGTTAGATAATCAAAGCAAATAGAAAAAAAAAAGATGAATTAAGCTTTGTTCCTAAATTAGGGTTTTTTTTGTGACTCCTGTTGTTTCTTTTGCCCATCAGTTTTCTGCCGTGTTTGTTGGGGACAACACAGCTGGAATTGGACTGACGTCCCCTCTCTCTTGCAGGTCCAATTCGTGTTCTACATGTACACGCAGTTTGCAGGACACTTGCTTGGATCCACATTTGTGCTCAGGCTGTGGCTCTTAATATTTTCATTATTTTCATGTTCAAACTTGCCTTGCCTCCCTGAAAAATCAATAATGGCAGTGGCTACGATCAAGGCTATTTTCATAATTTTGGGTGTTTGGGTTTTTTTTTTTTTAATTCGCTGTCTCCTGCAATATGGAGAATGGTGTCAGCTCATCTTCATGCAGTGACACGTTAGTCTGTCTGTCAGACGTGATGGTTTGTGACGATCAGAATGGTGCAGCAAGTTCTTGCAGTGTGTTTATCCCGCCACAACCTCATCATCTTGGTAATTTAGTACGGGGAACCCAGGCTATGTATAGCCTAGGCATATTGCTGTAACCAACAGAAGAGTTAAAGAATGTTAATGAGTAAATCTTAGCTCCATTTTACTGGATTTTTAAAAGATGAAATCAGTTTCAGATTCCCTCCTGTTCCAGCTGCTGTATGAAGCAAAACTTGAATTTTCCTTGACAAAACTGGGACTGAGACCTTTCGTTTCATCCTTCCCCTTTTAGTCTTTACTTCTCTGATTCCTGACCTAATCTTACTTTTTGCCCCTCTTCTCCACAAAAGTCAGTTTGACCTTGGAAAAGAAAGAGAGGTCACAACGTAAGAGATCTCTATGTTACTGCTTATTCGAGATGCAGATCTGAGAATGAGCTTAGAGAAGGAGCACAGGCAAAATATTCCAAAAAGGAAAAGCTTTAAGATGTGACAAAACAGCAATAACACAAGACAAAGATAAATACAGCACCTCTTTTCCTCTCTCATATGTGTATTTAACTGAGAGGTTAGGGCATAGCAGGTGATGGAGTAAATATCAAAAAGGTAACTGGAATAAAATGGTTACAGAGAAGTATGAATAATAGCAAAGCTACCCAGGTTCTGATTAAAAATAATACTATGTGTCACTAGGTGAATTTTTCCCTTAGACTGTATATTAAAAAAAAATAAAAAAATTGTAAGTTCTCTAAACTACATTTGCATATGACAAAGCAATATTTGGCGATGTGAATGATCAGCTTCAGGGGCACAGCAACGTGTCAAGGCTGGGCAAAGAATTTACTGGCTGAGAAGCAGGAAAGTGAGGGAGGGGTGGGAAAAAGTCTTGAAAATTGCATTAATGGAAACAGCAGGCAGGTGGCAATAACCAGATAGCTTTAATTGTCCAAGGAGCTCACGGGAAACAATTTGCTGTGATTATTACCCACATGTTGTAAGGAAGAAATAGCAAATTGAATAGAATGACAGGAATGGTAGTAAACTATACCATAGGATTCCCATGGAGAGCTCGCAGCAGCCCTGTCCTCAAGGACACGCTGGTTTAGGTAATTTTGTCCTGCAGGAAACAGAGGGGAGATGCCAGGCAGGCAACGAAACACATTTATTATTAGTGCATACGTGCCTAACCGTAGTAAATCTGATGCATTTTGGTTCTGGCTAGACTAGAAAACTTAACAGATCCACAGATTGATTTCTCCTTCAGAGCTCCCTTGATGTTATTTAATAGCTTGCCCTGCACCGGAGGGTCGCTGTTAACTTCTCTTCTTGTCTGTACAAAGCCACATTAGGAGACCGCTCCACACCACCTATCTCCAGACCCACTTGCCCTAATGGTTTTTCCATCCCAGATAGTTTTTGACATTAAAAAACCAGGCTCTTCAATAGGCTGCAGTTGCCTGCAGCAGTCTAGGGTTGAATGTCTGTATGCTACTGGTGATGCTCTATTCTCTATAAATAAATTTCTCATGAAAAAGGAAGGGCTGGCATCCTGGACCGAAAGGTGAAATGTTTGCTGGGGACAGGAGAGACTGTGGGGTTTAAATCCCTGGTATGAAACACACATCCAGGTTTGAACCTGGATCTTCCACATCCTCAGGAAGTGCCTTAATCATTAGACCTTCAGCTGATCACGAGCCCTGGCTTAATTTGTGCCAGATTTTAATTATTTGGAAGTAATGCATTTCTGCAGAAAACTTTGATTTTTTTTTTTTT
>NW_009736030.1:0-2729 GCF_000703405.1 Apaloderma vittatum | reverse complement strand
GTCGCTACAGCTTTGGGCAGGTGGGAAGAGAAACTGGGTCGCGATGAGCAGTCCCGAGCTTCGGCGGCCCGACAGCAGCCCGGTGACTCGCCCCGGTTCAGTCAGCGCCGGCACGCTGTTTGTACAGCTCGCTGGAGGAGACAAATCGCCTCCATCTTCCATGAATTTCGGGCCTTCTAAGACTCCTGTAAGTGAACACACGAACTAAAGAACTTAACCAAGGCACGTATTTCACAGTTTCCCTGGAGCACCAGGAGGACATCTCCAGCACTGGGACATCTTCAGCGCACCCCGAAGCCTTCGGTACCCCCCTAATGCCCGTGAGAGGAAGCGTGGCTCAGCTTCGAGTGGGAAAGAGCCACTCGAAAGTCAGGTGCCTCAGTGAAAGGTCATAAAAGTCCTCCGTGGTGGAGCTGAGGCTGAACCCTGATCTGCCATGTCAGCTTTACCAAACCATACAAGGCTGTTACAAAAAACATCATTCTGATAGTTACGATTCTTTCCAGACACTAAAATACCTCTTTATGCAGTTCAACGAGACTCACCAAAGGATGTACTTCTTCTGGAAAGTAATTGTTCATCTTGGGGCACATTCATTTTCTTTTTAAAAAGGTACTGGATTTTTTTACCAAAGCAAAGCTGGGTTGGTTTAGTTTTATGGCAAAAAAAAAGAAAAGCAGTGAATAGATACACACCTGTCATCTCTTCAGAAATAGAGACTGACACAGCATGCAGGGATGGAGTTCGTTTACTCCTTTCATCTGTTGCCACCTTCTCTTTTGCAAATCATTTTAAATGAGGAGGAAATGAACTGATGAATATATGCAGTCCCATTACAATGTCATGTTTCCTGATAACAGCACTAGTAGGTTATGGATGAGGTCAGTAAAGGGCAGATTGATCAGAAAGTCAGAAGACCTCTCACATATATTTGTAACGAATCCTATGTTGAGGACTAAAAATGGAGTGGTTTATACTGCTGTTTTCTCAGGTATGTTCTATATCAAACCCTTCATCGATGACTTGTTCATTTGGCTTCATATTCCAGAATGCAAGTGCAGGAGGAGGAATCAGAGTACATTAAAAAAAAAACACCAAACAACTCCCACACCCCCCCAACAAAACGAACAAAAAAAAACCAAACCAAAGAAGCCATAGAAAAATAAAGACATTTGGGCAGAGCTCGAACATGACACAATAAAAGTGAATCATTAACAGTGAAAGAAAGAAGGAAGGGTTAGACAGTAGGACAAAGGTTATAGTGATATACACAGATGAGAAATCTAGAGAGCTGCATTCTTTGGGAAGGTAGATTATTTTTTAAAGCGCATTTTTGGGAGGGATTTAAACTAGGAAAAGGACTTGACTAGTTTGGAGGCCTTCAGGTGTATCCAAAAAGTGATCCAGCAGAGAAAAGGCAAACAGTAAGTCAATACTAGTTTTATCTAGAACTATTTATTTTCTCTGTGTTCTTAGACATCTCCTGATGGTATTATCCAAAGATATCCCAGTGATATTTAAGTGATGTAACTGGCACATCACTTACTGCCATGTCATCTATATTCATCATCCCAGAGGAGTTTTTGTTTTTGTAGGTAGGGAATGTTTTTAATACTCTTGCCAGGAGTAAGAAAACAGATGGACTATTTACGAGGGGAGGACATTCACGTAGGACAGGAAAAAGAACTTCAGTTTGATATGCAATTAATTGGGAGCACTGTCAGCTATTCTAAGGATGTATGGAGGGAGGGAGGATTTCCTGCTTGTATGGAGGAAGCAACACTTGAAAACCGAAACATAAACTTCATCTTCTTGAATCTACTGGAAAAATAGAGTTGCACACTGTTTGAGAGAGTACAAGACTGAACTGTGTAGTCACTGTACACAAAATGAGAAAAAATTGGTGGATGAATTCTATATACGGTGTTTCCTCTACCACCTGTGAAGTTAATGCAGAACTGGAAAATTGATATCACAGCTCGATGTTTATATATTTTTAGCATTTAGTATCCAGAAAATGATGGAGGAATTCCTTACACAGTGTTTCTGCTACTACTGGAAATATGAACCCAGAACTAGAAAACTAATGCCACAGCTAAATTCATAGAATCATAGAATCATAGAACAGTTTCAGTTGGAAGAGACCTTCAAGATAATTGAGTCCAACCTTTGTCCTAACCCTATCAACATCAACAAACCATGTCCGTCAGCACAACCTCTACCCATCTCTTAAACACCTCCAGGGATGATGAGTCAACCACCTCCCTGGACAGGCTGTTCCAATGCCTGACAACTCTCAGTAACAAAGTTCCTCCTAATATCCAACCTGAACCTCCCCTGGTGCAACTTAAGGCCATTTCCCCTTGTCTTATCGCTCACCACTAGGGAGAACAGACCAACCCCTGCCTCGCTACAACCTTCTTTCAGGCAGCTGTAGAGAGCAGTTAAGGTCTCCCCTCAGCCTCCTCCAGGATAAACAGGGTAAGTGCAGGATCTGGCATTTGGCCTTATTGAAACTCATGATGTTGGCCTTGGCCCAGCGATCCAGCCTATCCAGATCCCTCTGTAGAGCCTCCCTACCCTCCAGCAGATCGACACTTCCACCCAGCTTGGTGTCATCTGCAAACTTACTAAGGGTGCATTCTGCCCCCTTGTCCAAATGATTGATAAAAATGTTAAACAGGAGTGGTGCCGGTATTGAGCCCTGGGGGACACCACTCGTGACCGGC
>NW_009736029.1:19308-23270 GCF_000703405.1 Apaloderma vittatum | reverse complement strand
AGCTCCCTCAGCCTCTCCTCCCAGGACTTGCTCTTCAGGCCCTTCCCCAACCTCGTTGCTCTTGCCGGCCTGGGGATGTCCCTGGGGCTCTGGGTGCCCCTGGCCCCGCAGTGCTGCCCAGCCTCCCCGTGGGGGGTTTTGCAGCCAACAGAGGTGCCCGGGCGTTTCTCTGTGGAGAAACATGGGTGACATTTCCATTTGTGCAGCTCCAGGCCCTGTGCAGCTGAGGGTGTTGATACAGTAAGATCATCCCCAGAAGGCAGGATGCTCAAAATGGCACAGGAAAGCCCCGGGGCCGAGCTGCCAGCCCAAGGGTGGGTGATGGTGTCGGCCTGGCGCCCCTTCCAGCGCTTGGCCAAGGCCAGAACCCGAGCGCAGCATGGAAGGAGCGATGGGGACATGCCTACCCTGGTCTTCTGTCCCCAAATTCCAGTAATTTAGGCTTGAACAGGCTGTCCGGGCCAAAAATGTCACCACAAAAGGACATGCAACGGTACGCGATCAGGCCGCAGGCTAACGTGGGTGACGGGCACGACATGGTGATCAGGGCGGCATTTTCCCTGGCCAACACCGGTTCCCTACTGGGGCGGAGGAGCGAGAAGTTTCGTAGAGCTGCAGCTATTGAAACAGCAGAATGGAGCAGGGATCTCTGCCAAGCACAGGGGTGGAAAAGGAAACCAGAGGATAGGAAGAGGGGAGCCCCGAAGGGCTTTAGAGGAAAAGTAAACCCGAGAAAGACGATTAGAACTAACATCTCATTTTTATGGTGCCAGATTTTGAGGGTAAGAGAACTTCTTCCAGGCTCTCTGACAACCTGCTGGGAGGCAGAACTGCTAATTCTCCAGAGGCCAAAGCAGAATTCAGCAGCAGTTGGCTGATGAAGTGGTTGAGCAGGGAAGAAAATGAAGACAAGTAAAACTGAAAGTGAGGCATTTGGAAAAGAGCCTGATTTAACCCCAGTTTGTCCGAAGCCAGACTTGGAGAGGAGGGGGAAGAGTGTCACTGAATGCGTTGTTTTTATGAACAGGCCCATACACGAGGTGTTTAAAAGAATAATAAAGCAAGAATAAGGGAATAAGCACTGCATCCGTCCGCAGCTCTAACCGCAGCTTGTGGTTTCTTTTGCAAGCAAAGACTGGGAGCACTGGGAGCGGTGCCGCTCCAGCGAGCAGACACCCGCACCGCCGGCAGTCCTGGGCCAAGGCCAGCGGTGTGCGACGGGTTTCTGCGGGGCTCTGGGTTAGGCCCTCATTTTCTCTTTCCTGCTTTTAATCTCGTGGATAATGGTGCTTCTCCCTTTGCAAAATGCTCAGTAAAGTACTTAAGACACCTTAAAGGGGGAACTGTAACAATAGAAAAAAACCAAATCAACAACAGGTAATATCTTTAAATATTGCAAGAGAAGATGAGAACAACAAAGCGATAACAAATAAATGTGCATTTTTATGTTCCTGTAGTTGTGGTCTTATGTTCGAGCATAGAGGTACTCCCAAAAGGCATGTTTCGTTTTAAAGGGGTTTTTCAAATTTCAAAATGCATGTAGATACGTAAAGAAGCTGACCAAATACCTTTTATTTGCCAGATGTCACCAACTGTGTTTATGAAGAAAGTAATTTTGTATTTTTTTTAAAGATAATAGCTTTTGCAAGAAATACCTCAGAATATATTAGCAGGTAGTTCTGACTCAAGTCAAAAGATCTGATTTTTTTCCCACTCCTCTTTATTTTTTAACTCATTAAAAAAACCCAACCCATAACTATGAATTTATGAATGCAGTCAGGAATGTGCGTATGGTAACTTACTCCCTTTTACCACTTCGACTCACAACAAAAGAATTCAGCCTTATCAGAGCCTGTTTGAACTTTAAAGCAATAAACAAACAGGTGATTGTTTTCCCATGAGGGAAGAAAGGGAAGGCTTGGTTCCTAGGTGAGCTCCCTACCTATGTGAAAAGGAACAACAGAACAGAGAACAAAGTCCTCGGAGAGCTCATTTTATTTGCCCTGGGGTCAATGTCTCCAGCGTGACCTCGTGTGCTGCACGCTGCTGACCCGTCCAGCTTTGCAGAGTCCACAACGGGCTGGGTAACAAATTATTCAGCAGCGAGAGCAGCCATTTTCTGTTGAGTTCTGTTTTGTGAAAACTGGCTGCTTGCTGCTTGGGTTTGTGCCTTTTTTTTTTTCTTTTTCCTTCCCCCCAACACATTCAAAAGTCTGTATTTTTATACTCAACACTTAAAGCTGTATTCATAATTGCAAATAACAAAACCACAAATGTCCAAAGCTAGAGAACAGTATTGGTTTCTTAGCGAATAGCTTCAGGTGTCTGAGCTGAAATAGGAGGAAAAATTGCCGGGAACAATCCCATTTACCTGAAATACCATGGTTTGGCTAAAGCATCTAGCGTTTTTCAGCTTGGAGCCAGCATTTCATCTCTGTGGAGGGTTACCTTCTAGAAAGCCTTGTCCCCACTTTACCCACCCCCAAATTGTATGCCTCTTTTTTTTTTTTTCCCCCCAGTTTCCAAATGGCATTTTAGGTTTTTGGGTTTTTTTTTTTTAAGGCAATACCAGGTTTGGAAAGATGGAACATTTCATTCTGGATGTAACCCAAAGCCTTCCTGCTCTCAGAAGCCTTTTCCAGCCCAATGGGAAGAGCAGAGGTGCCCATGGGACAGGGGAGATCTCACACAACCTGCAGCGCTTTCCAGTCCCAACATGAAAGAAACGTTCTGTAAACATTGGCAAAGCCACTTCATTGTTTCCTTTCAAATTGCTCCTTAAAAGACTCATTGCTGGAGGCCTTAAAAAAACCAAAAAGACCCAGAAGCAGCTGCCATCCACCCCCAAAGCTGTCGTGTTGCCCTGGCAGGCGTTGGCTGTGTCCTGCCCAGGGTCTCGCCAGTCCCTGCACCTCTTGTTCCAGACAGAGCAGGTGTCGTTTTGTTCTGACAGCGCCTGCTGCAAAACTTCCTCACACACGGTGTGGTGTAGCTCAGGTGAGGCATGACAAACGGGGAGAGTTTCAGCTTCATCTGGCAGGTTGACTGTTCAATGGGACTCATGCAGGGAAATCTGCTGTCTGGATTTCTGCTGCGTGTTTTGGCCTCTTGCAAGAAAGTCATAAGAGGTGCCCAAGTAGTTCATTTGTGGAACAAGATGCTATGGAATCACTGAACCGGTTAGGTTGGAAAAGAGCTTTAAGATCATCAAGTCCAGCGGTTAAAACCTGGCCCTATTTAACTATGCCCCAGCTGGGCACTGTTTGGAACAACTCATTTCACCTGAGATTTACTCTCTCAGGCAGCATATTCTGGATTTCTAATGTTAAATTTCAAGCTACCTTTGAGATACTGTCATGAACACCAGTAAACATACTGCAGGTCTTCATGCTACCCTAAGCACTGAAAAAATTGAGTACAAACACCACACCCTCCCATTCATTTATTAAGTAGTCAATGCATTTTCTGAGTGTATCTAAGGGAAAAGTCAAGCATATGTCGCATGGCAGTGAAAACAAGATTGAAAAGCAAAGGCAAGAGACCTAGTGGTGAATCTGGAAGCAACTCAGTCTGGAAGAAGCCTCAGCCTCTGCGAGCTTTGTGAAATACAAGTAGATTTGCAGCACAAAGCCCACAGGACGCCGTCCAGATTGACCCCTCCCCAACCTTCCAGCCTTGCCCGCCTGATGTGACACAGGAGGACGCAGGAGCTCTCAGGCTTTTACTGCTCTTTGAGCCACAGCTGTCACTGCACACTTCAACAACACCCTGCCAGGTCTGAAATAAATTTTTTCCCAACCTTTTGCTCTGGGTATTTCTTTTGGTTGCTCTGTTTAGAAGTAGCTTGCTGTGGCCAGGAGCTGTAAGTGTGGTGGGGCTGTTACCCAGCGCTGTTTATGAAATGGGGCGAGGTGTTGCAGTCTGTAGGACAGTCCCCAGCCACCGCTGAATCCCAAGCCACC
>NW_009736029.1:0-19279 GCF_000703405.1 Apaloderma vittatum | reverse complement strand
CATCCCCTGCCACAGGCAAGGCTGGCTCTAACACGGCAGCACCGTGAACTCCCAAAGGCAGGCAAACCCTCTGTTAGCTGCGCTCTGCCTCGGGAGAACGGAATATGCCACAGGACATCTGTGACAGGGAGAGACCTCGTCACTCCTGGGGCTGTCGGGGCTGCCACGAGCACGTCACTCAGCTACGGGTTTACGCTGTGTCACCTTCACCATCCTTGGCACTTTGTACACCTGCACCAAAGATCTTTATCTTTCAGTAAACAAGCCTGAAGTGAGGGAATAAATTCCTAACTATGACCTTTGAGTGCTCTGAGATTTTTTTTTCATCTACAAACAAACCAGGGGTGTTTGTTGTTTTTATTTTCCCCAAACAACCCTTCTCTCTGTTGTTTTATTAGACCCTTGCATGCCCATTGGATGCAGTGCAATCTTCCCTTGACATTGCTGTCTGTGGCATGGCGGGTCCCAAAGGGGACAAGACCACTTGGTAGCAGCGAAGGCCAAAGTTCTGCAAAGGCAGAATCAAGTTCTCCAAGGCTTTCCCTTCCCACCTCCATGTGTCTTGCTTGCTCAGCAGCATGCCAGCAGACATGCTCTTGGACCAGAGGCTGGTGAGGTGGTGCTGATACCTGCAGCACAGCAGGGATTTAGCCCCTGGGCCACACGGGGTGAGAGCCCAAGGAGTCATGTGGTAGTGCAGCAGGGTTGTATTGCTAAAACCCCAAACCACCTCAGCAAACCCCACTTAGTCACTTTATTACATAAATCAGAGATACTAAAGGAACAACTGCCCATTTAAAGCAGCTTAGTTTCACATAGAAAGTACTTCCAAGTGGCTAGGACTCCAGGGACCGCTTACTCCGTGCTTTAGTGATCCGAAGCTGTGGCTTACTCCCAGCTGACTGGTACTGGGGCACTGAGCACCACCGGCAGTGCGTCTGTCAGTCCACCTGTCCTCTGAAGGCAGGTCCCTGTGGCTCTGAACAGGAGACCTCTCGTGAAGTCAGGCGACGCCTGTGCCCACAGGGACAGCAGCATTTCACTCCTACTGGCGGTAACAGGGCAGTTGCCTCTCCCTGTCACACCTTGGGCCAGGTCCTGGTGGCTGAAGGGAGGTGGACCCAACAGCTGGAAACATCTGCCCAGCTGCCCCTGTTGGGGGATGTGGGGAGCAGTGGGCAGGAGGGGCAGCGGAGGCACAAACTACACACCTGGCAAACGAGATCCACCTCGCCAGGCATAAGGTTTATTTTAAGATGACTTTTACAGCTGTGTTACCTTGTCAACTATGAGCAAGAACATTTTTTTTTCCCCTTTACCTGTGTCAAACCTTATGGCTTTACTGCAAAAATACCTCTGGCTTTACCTTGTATGATCTGTCTTCAGCTTGCCCAGGGATAAAGCCTGGAGCAAGTAAGATTGACCCTTGGTGGGGCAGGATCAGGTAAGGGAGCAACAAACGGGACATGGTGGGATGCACCCAGGAGAGCTGAGGGAGCTGGCTGATGGCACTGACAGACCATTCCCTCTTATCTTCAAAGGACTGTGGCAATTGAGGGAGGTTCTGGGTAGAGTGGCTGAGAAATCAGAGGATCTTCTGTGATCCAAGGGGAGAGGCTGGAGGAAGGGTCTGATGGGAACCTTGTGAAGTTTAGCAAAGGGAAGCGCTGAGTCCTGCACCTCGGGAAGAACAACCCCCAAGCACCAGTACAACCTTGGGGCCACCTAGCTGGTGGCAGAAGAGGACCTGGGGGACAACATGTTGACTATGAGCCAGCAACGTGCAAAACAAGCCAAGAGAATCTTAGTTTCCATGAGGCAGAGTATGGCCAGCAGGCTGAGGAGTTGATCCTTCCTCCCTGCTCAGCATTGCAGTGCTGGGTCTGGTTGTGGGTGAACCTGTACAAGACAGACGTGGACATACTGGGGAGAGTCTGGCAAAGGGCCGTGAAGATGATGAAGGGCTTGGAGCATGTGACATAGGGGGGTAGGCTGAGGGAGCTGGGACTGTTCAGCCTGGAGGGGAGGTGGCACAGGGGAATCTTATCAGCATGTACGAACAGCTGAAGGGAGGAGCAATGACAAGGGAGACATGGTCATCTCAGTGGTGCCCAAAGACAGGACAATGGCAATAGCCACAGGCAGAAATGCAGAAAATTCTGGTTGAATGTAAGAAATACTAATCTTACTGTAAAGGTGACTGAGCACTGGAACAGATTGCCCAGAGAGGCTGTGATCTCCATCCCTGAAGATACTCAAAACCCAGCTGGACATGGCACCGAGACCCTGCTCTTAACAGCAGGTTAGCCTCACCTGCCCTGGGACCCTCTGAAACCTAAAAAGAGCTCCAGCCCTCCATCAGCCTCCACCCACACCACCCCTGCTTTTTAGTAAGGGCCCTGTGCTGTGAAAACTCGTCTCAGCTACCTTATGACGGGCTTTTTAAAGGCCCACCTTCCCCACCTGGGCAGAGACAAAAGCATTAGGATGGGGATCTCGTCGAAAAGATCAGCGCAGCCCACAGAGGCAAACAGGAATCTGACTTTTTATCCATAGGAAGGGCTTTTGACAGATGAAAAAGCCTCATTTATCAAGAAGAGCCTACTGAGTCATTGACTGTTGCTGCCCACTAGAAATTAAATAGTTGGGTTACTAATTCACAGCACTAAGTAATATTTCTTAATATTTTACTTTCATTTACATGATTGCTTCAGTTAATGAAGTTTGGGGATGGAGAGGTATTTGAATCAGTCACGAGGCCTGGGCTTTAGCAGAACAGCAGCAGTACAGCCAACACAGCTCTGCTGGCAGCTTTTCTTTTTATACACAACCACAAAATTAGACTAAAGCCTGCCAGAAGCTTTCATCTAAAGATGTAAAACTTCTGTAAATATAATTTCTCCAACAGCAATACTGTTGAGCTGCTGTAACACAGCACGGACAGTGTTACAGTATAGTGCCTGCCACCTTCTGTACTCATGATGGCTTAACTGCCACTTCCATTGTAAATCCTATTTGTGAAGGATTTTTAAATTGGCTGCATTCACTTGCTTCTCTCTGAAAGCTGGCACACAGCTCTCTCCCATGGTGTTTTTACCACATTTTACTTTATTACTTGCTTTTTTTTTTTTTTCCCTTGGCTCAAAAGCACTACAGAAATAGCCTGACTCTAACCCCAGAACCACTAAATCCTCAGTAGAGCCTAAGACGCTACAAAAATATTTGAACGAACAAGGAAATAAGGGAAAGCCTAACTCATTGCATTATACGTATCCTGTGAAGAGTTGCCGCAGAACTTCTGGAAAGAGAACACCCCAGTGCTGCCACAGGAGGTGCAGAGAAGTCTGGGCAGGGCTGGTGGCACTTGCTGAGCTGCAGGTGAACTGAAGCACATGGGTGGGTGCAAGGGACCTGCTGGGGCACCAAGTCTTGCCTTGATGCAAACCCCACACGTTCCCCAGATGGAAAAGTGGCTCTCGGGGCTGTGTCTGCAGAGGTTGACGAGCCTGCAGCACGGCAGGTGCTCACAGTCAGCCGCCCAAACGATGTGTGGGAGAGTCTGGCTGGTTGAGCCCCTGCCTTCTCTGCCAAACCCTTTCCTAGTCATCTGGCTGAACACGACTTGGGTACCTGAGCACATCGCACCAGCGCTTCCGCCCCTTGGGTTTTATTTATTTGTGGTGCTGGTGGTGGGGAGGCTGAGCTGACATAGTGAGCTCTTGGTCAGCTGCAATTACAATCACTAATTTAGCTCCTCAGTGTGATGGGTCCAGCTGCGGGGGTGCTGCACAGCATGTTGTGATGATGAGTGACCCAGTATTGGCTGCTTGTTAAACACCGCGAGCTCCTCGGAGTAGCTCAGGTAACGACTGCTCAGATGGTGCTGCAGACACATACGGTTCGTGGCCACAATTGCAGATCTGCCCAGCACTGCTGCGCTGGGTTAGACAGGAGAGGCTTTATCAACACAGGGGAGTTTGTGTTTTGACACTGCTAACAGTACTTCCATTTTCAAGCATGTTGCATAAAGCTCTTTATTAGGGAGATAACAGACAGACATGGCAAAGGAGAGAGAATTACATAGATATTATGGACTGAAACGAGCAGTTGCAGCATATAATGTATATACACTGGTACCTACCAACATTGGGACAGCTGCTGCCCAATGGAGTCACCGCCTGGAGCCAGCACTCCTTCAATGTCTTCCATGGGCTGAAAGTGACTGTAAGGCTGTTAAAGTTCTCTCTGCAAAGCTAAAGATCTGGCAAGTAAAATGTCTTTTGCAGCTGTACCGTGGCAGTCGATGAACCTGTCTTAAACTCTTCTGTGAGCGTGCAGCCCTCAGCAATCGGTGCCACTGAGGTGGAGAAGGGAATTTGATTCCAGAGGAGTGGCGGATGCAATTAAGTTTAAATTAAGTAATCCTTGTAAATAAATAAAAACCCCCTTTATTTCAGGCTGTAGCTGAAGAGGTTGGGAAGGACCTTTCCTTATCGGCAGAAAAGCTCAGAGGCAGCTGAGAGGCAGAGGGGTTAGCTAAAGCCAGGAAGCCTGTTAAACTCTACAGCTGGCTAGTAAAGCCCCAGTTCCCATCTCAATGTTCAAAATTGCCCAGGGACATCTACTCTTAGTTCCTCCTCGGAGAAGAAAAAATTATAGCTGTAGAAGGTCTTGTCTTCCAGAAAAACACCTGTATTTCCTGAGATTAAGGGCCTCGTGCTTAACGTCTGGATGGTGTAAGACTTTTACGGCCAGCCTACCTTAGTAGAGTAAGATCTTACCTTTTAATGGCTGCACAGCAAAGGCCACCTGAGTATGTGACTGACCTTAACACGTGGTTCTCAGGCAAGATCACCAGCTGAACACAGGACAGTATGACAGGGCAACAGAAACTTTACCTTTTGAGTTTCCTAGGGCTGTAGCCTCAAAGCTGAATGTTTAATATATCCCCAAAGCTGAATGTTTAATGTATCCCCCGTGTTCAGTCACCACAGACTGCTTGCAAGACTTGGCAACAGGGCGAGTCTGACAAAAATCATAGCACAAAGCAGTTAAAGCAAATTATTGAATGGCACTCAGCTCTGATGTGGTTTGTTTGGATTCCCAGGGAGGGCTGATGCGTGTTTACACAGGAAACGTTGACCAACGAACATGAGGAGGTGCTATGGTCATGTCCAGAGCAGATGAGGGATATCTAGCTCTTCTGCTTTTACACCGATGGTGAGCCTGGGCTACAGGAAGATCAGGGACTTACCGGGTAATACTAGAGAGGCAGAATGCTGTTGGCACATTCCTTCCTGGCAGGAAACTTCTCAGAAGCTACAATAACCAATGGAACAATAACACCACCAGAGCTGGGCTCCCGTGCAGGTTTCACACTGGCTCTGCACATGCTCAGAGCACGGCGCGTGTGCACGTGTCAGCCCTTGCACTCCAGCTAGCAAAGAAAAAACCCCAGAGTCCAAATGCTTCCTTCCCTGCATTTGTTCCCAGGAGGATGCCATTGATCAGTTGCTCTGGTCCAGCTTTAGGAGAAACTTCTGTTGGTGCCTTTGCTTGGAAGAGACTTGCTGTGGGCAAGGCCACTCAAGGAGGCGACAGCCCTTGCCTCTGAGTGTCTAATGGGCAGAACTGCCATCATGTGGCCAAAAAGCCCTGGAGTGCCACCTCGAGAGGCAAAACACCAGTGGTGGTGCTGGGCAGGGTGTGAGACACAAGCCCTACGTCTAAAGTCCGAGGCTTTAGGCTAAGTCAGGAAGCAAAACAGTTTTTTCAAGCTGAAATGCAAGGTTAAGAAATATCGAATTCCTTCAGTCACCTCAATCCAACAGGAAAAAAACCAACAAACCGTACCCTAATGCTGCTTCTCCATCTGGTTTTAGTTTAACTGAATTTCCTTTGGAAGCAGCAGAATCGCTAATTCGAAAGAGTTTCAGCCTCAGAAGAACTGGTAACAGAATAAAGGATATTGGGGACCATGCAAACAGGTTCTCATTTCAATCCTCTCAACTGCAAGAAAAATTCCATTAGAAAAAAAATCAAAACAAACCTAAGCAGCTTACCAATACAGGGCAAGGGTAATCCAGAAAAACCGTGATAGCACGAAATGTCTCCACCTGGTGATTTCATGTTTTATGCCTCCATAAGGGAAAAAAAAAAGAAAAAAAAAAGAAATAATACTTATTTAAGAGGTTACACTTGTAAAGGACAGTCTGATAACGTAGCAGCATTTCAACACGAGTGCAGTGATGGATATACATGACTTCATCTGAAAATGTACCCACACTCATCCTTCAGAGGATGAGTAACAGGGTTCCCGTGCGTGCGCTGCGTCAGGCAGACACGTCGGGGGAAGGCTCCGGTCAGAAGGGGACAGCTTCTGTTGGCAAAAATGAGATGCCCTTTCCGAGTGCTACAGGTGTTACACGACAGAGCCCCTGAACTGTTCCGCTTTAAAAATGCCCTGGAGGGAATTGATGCCCATAATCAACTCGAGCATCTCTGTCGATATCATGAATCATTAAAAGCCTCATTTGCAACCCCAAAAGCAAAACTGTGCTCAAAATTAAGTAGAGCTCCCCAGCCACAAACGAGATAAAAGCAGCGGGGCTCTGCCTGACGGATGGCTCCCTTTTAACACCATCAGGAGTGACTGTTTGCTTAGGAGAGGGTCTTTGATCTTACCTCCCGTTTTTAAACGTGGCAGAAATAAGCAATCTCCAAAGACGATGGATTTCGCGGAGACTTCCCGGCTCACAGCACAGCCTCCCATGTCCCATTTAATGTGATATTACTGTATTTTCAAATTGTTCGGATGTTACTTTAGTGCAATTAAATTAATCCCAGGACTGAAACATGGCAGTTTGAGGGCTGCTAGTCATAGAGGTGCGGAGGGGGAATTTCTAAAGCATTTCCCAATTTTTCTGCTGTGTCCCAAACAGGGTTTTGGGTGACGCACGTGTAGGACTTTTTTCTTACTCAGAGATCAAAGGACCAGCCCTCTGTAGAATCCACGGTACAAGAAGAGCAAGTCATTTTGACATAGAAGGTGCTGTGTGCATTAGATGACGGTGAGGCACTAACATTTTTTCATTTTCAAGAGATTTCAGAATGGAAGACAAGTAATTCACAGGAGTTTTAGAGACTTTATTTATGTATAAACAATTTAAACACTTTGCCATAAATTATCTTTGCCTGTCTCTAGTCTTTGCTTAGCAGCAAATTAAAATTAATATAAAAACTCAATGAACAATTCATACATGTATATTACAAAAAAGTTCTTGTACCAAAGTTCTTATTAGACTTTTTTTCTTTTTTTTTTTTTCCTTTTCTCATGGTGACTGTAATGTGATTGTCTCAGTTTCTCGACCAAACAAACACACTAATAATTTTTAAATCTGAAACAGTGATTGTGCCTTCTGGCTGATGTATGTACAGGGTGATCTGACGTGGTGCCCATTTGCAATAGTGTAAAATACACACAATGCCCACAGCTCTACTGGAACTGATACCAACAAACTACTGAATCTAAACAGACTACACCCTGTAACTGTGTTATACTGTCCACAATGGAAATCTTCAAAGACAAACAGAGTATGAAATTTATCTGTAGTGATTTATAGCCACCATTTTGAACGTACCATTACACTCTGCCCTCTTTGAATAAGTTAAGCTTCAGGCCAGACAAACGGAGGGTCAGAGTGCAAGTGTGGTTTTGGAACTTTTAAATATATTTTTCTTTCCTGTTTCCAGTGCGCTCTCACTTGCATTCTTATTGTCCTCCAGTTGCTACACACAAATCACCCCAAAGTCATGTTTTAAATGCACCTGTATTTTGCTTTAAATGAAAACCTCTTGGATATTTATCAAACAAGCAGTCTGAATCATCAGTGTTTCATCAGCTGGTCAGTGAAAGTGGCCCACTTGGATTTCTTAGTTTGCTCACGTGTGAATGGAGTGAGGTAATACAATACGAGGCCTTCTTTTTGTTTTTTCTTTAGACCCAGAACAAGTGGGTAATATTTCAGGGGTACTTTTTAATTTTTACGGTTAAGAGTTTTCAGTCTGGCTTTAGTCCACTTCAGGATGTGGTTTTTAATCACTTGAACAGTAGCATTTAACTCAAAAAATATGAGCTTTTTTGCCACTTAACTATCCCAGAGTAGCTCAGCCTAGTGCCCCCATTTAGGTCTTCATCTCCTTAGGAGAGGAGATAACAGTTACGACTACTGATCCATCCAGCAAAGGATGACAGCAGGTTAATTTGTTACCTCTTTCCCATCTCATTCTGTCTTAAAAACTGGATGTTGCTGCTACTGTCTGCTAGCTCTGGGTACTGCTCCACGGGCAGGACGTAATATCCCTCGTAACCTTGCACCCTTCCCGTGTTCAGAAGCTGCTGCTTCTCTCCATCTGTCCATATGCGGCTGCCCTCGCGCCCGTCCCGCGCCTTCTGCTGCTCCTTGGCCCAGGCTGACGCCAGCGCTCGCTGCCGAGCCTGCTCCAGCACTCGCGCCTTCTCCTCGTCCAGCGTCTCGGGGGTCAGTCCGTAGCGGATGCTGAGCACCAGGGTGGAACACTGAAACTCAACGTTCGTAAACCTTCGAGTCCTGCCGTTGACTAGCAGAGTGGGCTGCGAGACGGTGACGTTGACGCCGCTCTCCAGGACCTTCCGCCCGCTGGTGAGCGCGAGGGTGACGAGGTCGCTGTCGGCTGAGCCTATCTTGACGAAATAGTGGGTGTCCTTCCCCTCGATGCTGTAGTGCATTTTCTCCAGGTAGTGAGCGCTGTTAAGGACAGAGGCGACCTTTCGGCTGTCGTCCGTGGCTATGCTGGAGATGCCGGTGGTGACACGGCCTTCCTTCACGGCAAACATGATTCCCTTCCCGATGATCGGCGTGGTGGTGGCGAACCAGTGACCTGCTTTCTCTCTAATGCTGGCATGTAATCTTTTAGATATGACCTGGCCCTCGAGAGCCATGAAAGCTTGGTTGTGTCTTTCCGTTGTCTGCTGAACGCCTGTAATTAGCTGGGGAAAGCAAAACAAAGCAAAAAAACAACCAAAGAAGAAGATATAGATCTGAAAATACTCATTTCAGAGACCAGTCCTAAATCTTGCCTTTGATTTTTTGAAGGAACGTCAGGCAGTGAAAAATTCTATACTACAGAAAGACCACCCTCAGTTACCCATCATTTACATAGCCCACTCAGAATCACGGAAGGACTCATTTGGCAAACCACTTTTTGCTATCAGGAATATCAAATAAACTACTTCTCCTTAATCACCCTTTGTAGGATGTGCGCACCACAAGTCTCTATTTTGGCAAATGTTCATTAGAAGAACAAGAAAGACCCAACTCTAGCACAATTTTAATCAGGGCTGGAAACAAGCAGAATCGATCTACTAAAGGATGGCACCTAACTTCCACGTTAACACTTTTGCCCAGAGATTTCAACCAGAACCTATGGTTATAATGCTTGTGAATGGACGTCTTTTTGAAAACAGATATGGGCTTCAAAATACTAAAGGAATTTCTGAAGAGGGGATTTAGACTCTCAAATGACTTAGAAAACTGTGAACGTGGTATGTTTATATGACCATTTCCGTTGTGTTACCACAAACTTGACTAGCAAAGACTAGGTTTGGAACTAGCCTAGTACTCTTCCAAGTTTATAAAATGGGCTGGAAATCATTACAATGGTCAAAAGCATTTACCATTTCCCATCCTTAACCTGACAGTTCAGTATAATTGCTGTAACTGAAGTTAACTGGAGTAACTGGAGTAGCAAACTACAGCCTCTAACTATGAAAAGCATCAGACAAAAAAAAAAAAAAAAGACGAGAAATCCTATTACAGGGTGAGAAGAATATCATTTCTTAGCAGTACAGCAAGGACCAGCCTAAGTTTCTTGCAGCATGTATGTTATTAGATGGTTTCACCAAAGGTACAACAGATGATAAATTACCCTGACAAAGTCCCCCTTTGTCACTGCTAATCAAGTTAATCGAGTTACAACTTGTTAATCAAGGAAGAACTCAATAAAAGACAAGCTAATGACACTGTAATTATGATAACAACGAAGGCTGGCAAGAAAGACATATGTTCATTAGTATAGAATCTAGCTATACTCCATTTTACATTGAAATAAATACTTGGCCTTCTGCTGTAACTACACAGGAGACAGCAGTTCTATTCATGGAGTGGGGCAAATTTATCAAGAAAAATAATTTCTGCATATTTCTGCCTACCTGTCCGTTTTCACATGCTTGACTCTCAGACAACTCGTATGGCGGTGACACAAAATACATTTTTGCTCTAGGGAAACCAGGAATAATGTTGCTAAGCTGAAATCCGAACATCACCAACCAGCTTTTGACATCTAAAAATGAAAAGTAAGCAGGCAAGTGAGAGATGAATGTGTGTACTAAATAGAGGAAATCAAAAAGTTCAGGAAATCCATCCTTTACCTCCTTAATTTCAAGTAGCAGTGGAACTCATCATTTATATTACAGCATGGCACTTTATGGTATTGTAGTAATTCACCATGAACAGGCACAGAAAAAAATTGCTTTAAATTTACCCTAGATAGTTCATCACGGACATGCCACCTCTTTCATTCTTTTTCCATTACAGTGTATGGATTATCCAAACATTTTACCATATGCAATACTTGTTTCATCTCTGATACCTTCTGATGTGGCTCAAGTAACCTGTAAACTGTATCGTAAAATGATGTTTTATTAGGTTAGTAATCCTAAAAACATCTGCAAAGTCCTTTGGGGAAATACACGACTTCTCTTCTATGTCCTAGTTCTTCTATTAGCTGTCTTCAGGTCTCGGGGGGGCTCCACTAAACGTGATGAGAAGCTAGACTTGTAATTCTGATGTCTAAATTTAGGCACCATGAATATCCTCCCCGTCCCTCCAGGGCCAGTATGGAAAAGTAGGAGCTGCATGGGAGGGTCACAGCTGGGCTCTGGGGTGAGCTTTGGAAAGTTCTAGCTCTGGGTTCGACCAGTGGAACACTGTCTGTGTATCTGGCTGAACAAGCCAAGTAACTAAATTACTAACAGTAATTCTCACTCAGTGGGTATTAAGAACCAATAATGTATTTCAGTTACCAAAATTATGTTTTAACACAACATGTGCCGCAGCACGGCACCTCCTTGCTGTTGCAAAGCCTGATTTTCTCAAAATTTTTAGCAGAGGTAATACTGAATCACAAAAAGATACAGTACTTCTTGGTTGTGGGCATCTGAGAGCCAAAGCCGCCTTCTCTCAGCCATTCTGAAACTAAAATACACAGTAAAATGCTCTGCTTCTATGAAGAACTTGTTTGTACCTCCCACCACAGAGTGCCTACCATAGCCTTCTTGTAGCCTAGGACAGCGCAGGGTTACTACTCCTTTTTAAGGCTTCAATTTATTTTATGGTATAATGGTAGCTCCCAAACAATTCACTTCAGCTGCTCTAATTTTGCAAAAAAAGGACCTATATACAATGTAGTTACTATTCTGTTTAACTAATGTGCTCCTTTGCTACAGGAATTCCTTGAGTAAGAATGGATTGGGCTGGGAAAGTATTTTGTTTACTGTATTTCGTTTCTTTTTTTTAAGCTGTGACAACCAAGGTGCCAACGTGATCACGGCTTGTGCAAGATAATCTGTTTAGTCCATACAGCAACAAATTATGTTCATCACCAAATAAGTATTTTTCAAACTACAAGGTGCATGTTATAACAAAATGCAACATATCTTCCCAGATTTCATCCAGTGGACGGATAAATTAAGTGAATGCAATTTCAGAACGTAACAAAATATTGTAAGAAGACACTGAAAATCTAAGTTAGGCAGTGGTGGATGGAAATAGGAATTCTGTTGAATTTAGGTCAACAAAATGTTATCCTAATGTGCGTTACACATACAATTAGGTCCCAGCATACTAACGAAACTTGCTATGATTTTCTTGAGGGAAATACAAACTTTTCTTAAAATTCAAATAACCATTAAAATTAAGATAGATCCTTCCAAAAAAATGGTACCGCTGCTCTAATTATTGTAGACTGCATATTCAGTTCTGAAAAAAAGCTTTTCCTGAAGACGTATTAATTACCTTCCTTTTTAGAAATTGCCAACAGCTAGTTCAAGTACTGTGTGATCTTACTAAGGGAAAAATTATTACTAATTAAGAAGAGGTTACAAGATTTGCCCAATTGTAACATACGTGATCAAAAGTACTTTATCATTTCTCTTTCTCAGTTTTACATATTCCACAACGTTTCTTAGTCTTTCAGGAGGAAATAATTCTGGAAAACATCAAGATTTTTGTTTAAAAGACTAAAGATTGTTTGCATATTAGAAGTTAAACAGCGAAAAAGAGGTTTAATTAAATCCCTTCTTGGTGCTAATTCATAAGGTGCCCACAGGCTTAGTCAGCAGTTAATGCTGAAAATAGTCCTGAAGGGAAGAGGTGCTGAGCAGTTCTCGTTTCTGATTCTGCAACTCACCTGCTAGTGATTCTTGCAGGAGACTTCTCTTTTTGTTACGTAAAATTAGAATGAACACATCTTCATACGGAACTGGTCCCACAGGAAGAGCACTATGGCTGTGCCGAAACTGAATGTTTAGGCAGAATTTCCCCTCACCTCCCCGATAATTCCTTGTGGCTTCTCATTTAGTGAGGAGCAGCATCAAAGAACGAGCCCTCTTCATAAGACAAAAAGGAAAATGGCCCAACCTTGACGGAAGGGATTCAGCAAATGGCTAGTAAGGAGAAGTCTCATTTCTTTCCCAAATCCACTTCCAAACTTAGTGTTATAAGAAACATAAGACTCACCTGTCACGTAATTCTTTAGATCCAGCTCATTGCTGAGAGGGTTGTTACTCTTGAACATGTACAGATTGAAAGGAGCGGGTTCTTTACCAATGTTTTTCCACACGGTGTAGTCAGGAGACGTCCAGCGTCCAGCCAGGACATCATAGTCCCTCTGGGTAAAATGGACGAGTTTGGTTAAAGGATCATACAGCCCTCCGTGGAACCCAATCACCAGCTGGAAATCAGGGTTAGAGTCATAATAAATCTCCCCGTAAGCCGTGTACTGAAGCTGTTTGATCATGAGACCGTTGATGCTGAACACGGCTAACGGAGTGCCCGTGTTATCCGAGGCGACATAATATTCTTCCCCGCTGCTACTCTCCATTGCAAAGAGGTGGCCTTGCAGATCGTAGTACAAAGAGGTGATTTCGGAATTGGAATGATTGTAGACATGAGTCACCCTCGTCGGATTGTGAAGATCAGCGTAGAAGTACTGCAGGTGATGCCCCAGGTTGGTCTTACAGGAAGCCCTTCGGCCGAGTCCGTCGTAACGGTACTGAACGCTCCACCCATTTGCTTTGTTGTAAGCTCTCGTTAAGAGTCCTTTGGAGTTGTACTCAAACATGTCGGAGCCTCGCTGACACAGGAACCCATCGTCATCGATTTTGTACGGGATGTCACCCAGGCGTGTAATCCTGTCTCTTAGGTCGTAGCGCAGAGGCATCAATCGGACGCTGTTGCCGGGGTTCAGGAGATGGAGGTTCCCGTTCAGATCGTAACTGTAGCGCCAGGTCGGCCTGTCGTTTACCGCTACGCTTTGCAGTTGCCCATCTCCGTCGTAATCGTAGGTATACTTGGTCGTGTTGGCATACGGACCGAGTTTCAGTTCTCTTTTCGTCACCCTTCCCATGCTGTCGTATTGCACAGTCATCCAGTACATCAGGGACCTGAACATTTCATACTGCACTTCTTTAATGCGCCCGTGGGTATCGAAGTGCTTGCTCAGGGTCATAACTGCGGTGGTAATGATTTGATTTATGTCGTAATAAATAACTCCAAATTTGCCAAAATGCTCCACTTTGCCAGAAATCTCATCGTAACGGTAAAGATCAACTGGGAGAGGCGTCTCACTTATGATGGGTTTGATGCTTGCGATTCGAAAGCTGTTATCATGATACGTATAATCGAACCTTGCGTTGACCATACCTTCTTCCGAGAATCTGTAGATTTGCTTGTCAACGAGAGGACCGACTTTACGATAGCGGATTGTACAAGAAAACCCCCCACTTTGCAAATTCACCATCTTTAGGACACCCGTAGTTTCATCATAGCCAAAAGTAACTGCGGTGCTGTCGTAAACAATTTCAGACAATTTGGAGAGCTTTCCGTACTTGTAGAAGACCTGTCGGCCAGTACCTAAAAATGATGTTTTTAAAATCCTCCCATCGTCACTGTAATCAAAAATCACCGACGCGTTGCTTTCAGGAGGATTATAAATATTTCGGATGTAGCCGATGGAGGTGTGAGTTGACATGCTGTGCCGCGCAACGCTGGGCATGGTGACGGCGTGAAGTCGGTCGGAAGAATCGTACTCGAAGATGTACTGTCGTTGACTCTGAAGCAGCAGGACCATCGACTACAGGGGAAAAAAATTACTCCGCCATTACTTGCTTTAAGCATATGACCTCTAAGAAGGTATTAAAGCAAAGTTTGCTGAAGAGGCACTACTGATAAATGAATAAAAAGAGAATTAGATCCGCTAGTGAGGGGCACAGAGCTGCTTGGGAATATTGTCAGGTTGCCAGATAAGAGGATCTGCTACTTGGAAATCAATAGGCTGACAGTCCAGAGAAAGTGTAGGTTAGCAATCTGTTAGCTACTCTCCCTTCGGTAGGAGCTTTTTGCTTTCCTTTTTCTGCGGGATGCAGAAGCATTAGACAAATTACTTCATTTATCTTTCTGCTAGCAGTTGTAATTCGCAAATATGACTGTGAAATATGGGAGAAACTGAGCAGAGAAACATCAGCTCTGGTCTGCTTAAAGCAACAGAGTCAAGGAAGGGAAAAGGAAAATAATACGGAATTTTGAAGTAAGACACTTCTGTGATTGAAGTGTCTTAATTAGGCTAAGTAAAAATGCATTACTGTATTTTCATTTAATAAATAATGATAAAGATAAATTACCTGTTCTATCTGAATCTTTTGTCAGGTTTAGTTGTGCATTTACAGTCTTAAGCACAATTCATTGCGTTAATTTACGCCATTATATTGCAGCCTAGCTGCTTTCAGGAAAATACCAGAAGACACAACATATTTCCCATTAGAAATTAGTCAAATTCAGTTGCGTTTTTGAACCCTAAGGAATTTTGAGACCAGGTACAAAGGGATTCTTAACAGCTGGAACATATAAAAATTCAGATAATTTGCATACGTTACGTACGGAACTTAGAATGAAGCCTCTGTAATGTCAGAAGGTTAATCAACGCCTAAGGAATTTTGAGACCAGGTACAAAGGGACTCTTAACAGCTGGAACACCTAAAAATTCAGATAATTTGCGTACGTTACGTATGGAACTTAGAATGAAGCCAAACGTCAATTTTTTGTCTCTGTAATGTCAGAAGGTCAATCAACACCACCTACTTTTTCGAGATAGGTGTAGCTCCAGACTTTCCCATCTGCAAACATGCGCGAGATGATCCGGCCCTGCTTATCGATATCCGTCCTCTCGCTCATGGCGCCGCGCTGCAGCCCGGCCAGGCGCCCGTTGAAGAAATAAGACACGTTGACGGCAGCCAGGCCGCTGCTGGGCAGCCAAAGGAAAGGGCGTCCGAGCTGATCGTAAATGATCCGCAGCGTAAATTTCCGGTGATCGTCATAGATTTTTTCCGTGCGAATGTTCCGGTCATAGTCAATGGACAGTAAATTCCTGCCGTGCACCTACGGAGAAGAAGAAGGCTGCGTTCAGTGGGCGGGGGGCACCCCGCCTCTGGGTTTTCAGAGTGAAAACAGCACACACAACGGGGAACCCCACTTCCCCGCGCTTTTGAAAAGCATAGGACGTCTTCCGATTAACCAGCTTTTGCTTTCTGCTTCTCGCTAGATTCAAATATGTGACTTTGCGCGTTTCACTGGGGTGTTCCCCATCTCCCTGCCACGTGGGAGTCATGATCTTACAGAGAAAGGCTTCCCTTGGCATCCGACCGGACAGACAGACCGCACACCCACATCTTAAAGAGCAGTGGTAACACTTTGCAGAGAAAAATTATTTCACAGGAAAGTAATTTTTCTACATCTGCTATCAGCAGCTCTAAGCCTTTTTCGCTATGGTGACGCTAAGAACAACAGAAAAAAGTATGATTTTGTGTCTTCATTGACGTTTAGCCCCTTAGGTTCTGTATCTGCAACACCCTGCTTATTCATTCATTCATTTAGTGTTTTCTTCATTTATCTTCCAAATATTCAGTAGTTCCCTCAGCAACCTGACCACTTGGGATGAGTTTCATTTCTGCCGATTAACACTCCTGATCTTAGGAGCTGGGAAAAGATGGACTTGCAGTTTTGAGAAATAAAAGTGCTAAATAATTAGGGTAATTTTTTTCCATTTTTTTCCCACTACATTTTTCAAATTGAAGTACAGCATGAAGTGTTCCAGTCCCAGATTTTATTTTTATTTTTTAATAAAAGGGCAAAACAGAAACAAAGGAGCATAAGAATGACGAATGGCGAAGCTTCTAGTGAGAGTGCTATAATGAGAGATACATAAATATATTCACCGAAGGCTAAGCCACAGAATTCAGGCTAATGCTCTAATCTGATAAAGCTTCTTAAGTAATTTAATTGCAGATGCATCATTAATAAAGTACAAGTCTTTAAATTAGATATAATTTGAGAGCAACGACTACTTAAAAAGTATTCATCAGTTTCTGGGAATTTGTTCTTCAGCTTATGTTTTACAGTAGCTTTGATTAAGCAACGTTTTCTCTTATCCAAAATTAAACTGCACATCAAACAATATGTAAATTAACCCTGAGCCTTTCTCAAGGACATAAAAGTTTTTCTGAGATATTTTCACCGGCAGGGCCAAACCCAATTCCCACCCCAACCAACTCTGTAGGAATTCGGTTATACAGTAAGCAAATTTAAAATTAATACGATTTTGTGTTTGTAAAGAAATAATTATTTGAAATTATCTCTCATTATCCTAATTTTTTACATTAATAAAATTTAGCTTTTTAACAGTTTGCATTTCCTCAGTGGGCAATTACTAGAGAAAGCTCTTCTCTGAAGGTTTTCCCAAAGGTTATCCCAGCTACAACTTCTTCTGTGATTCAAGGAAAAGATAGAGTTTTGGGCACCTTGGCAAAATAAATCATATTCTGCTCTCTCATTGTAATGGTAATAAAGCCCAGGGAAGCCAAACTCAGCATCAGTACTTTCTCAGCTGTTTACTCCATTTTTTTAAGTGTAGGATCAATCCTGATGACAGAGACGTATCAAAACCTTTTCCTTCACAGAGCAATTCGGGAAGTGAAAGAGAGTCTTTGCTGCTCAAAAGCATGTAGCTGTTATGTTAAAGGGTTAGTGCATGACTGAAAGATCCTGTTTTTTTTAAGGACAGGTAGATTTTCTAAAATGCAAAAAATACCCCAAACCTTTCAGAAAGATTAGGAACTGTATTTTGTTTTGGGGGGTTTTTTTTTGCTTCTTTTAGTTTCTGAAGCTTTGTACAACAGTTGGGATTTCTGGGGTTTCTTCCCTTCATTACAGTAACTGCAACTTTAACCTGCACATACTAAGTCTGACTCCAGGTATCCTCCTTTGCTCAAAAACGTTTTAAAGTGGCATTTTTGTGTGGGGTTTTTTTTTTTCCCCCTAGAAGTCTGACTCCAGGTATCCTCCTTTGCTCAAAAATGTTTTAAAGTGGCATTTTTGTGTGGTTTTTTTTTTTTTCCCCCTAGAAAACTACAGCATTGGGGTTTTTTTAATGATTATACAGACAAGCCCTATGCACACACACAAATGTTACTCAAAAAATGAAGAAGCATCTCCTCGGATAATTCAGCAACTTCACTTTAGGGGGGCTGGTTAGCTCAGTCGGTTGGAGCGTGGTGGTGATAACACCAAGGTCACAGGTTCGATCCCCGCTCGGTCCCCATGTGTTGCCTGATCTGAGAGGTGTCCCTGCCCACGACAGGGAGGTTGGATTAAACGATCTCTAAGGTCCCTTCCAGCCTAGGCCGTTCTGTGATTCTATGATTCATTCTCATTTATAAGGTAAGTAAAACCAGAGAGCATAATTGTAGTGTCATATTCATTATACAGAAACCCAAACAGAATGACTAACTCCCACTCTGCCTGGGAGCGTTAATAACACCGTTACAAGTACCATGGCTGAAGATTACCTAACGAGCTCTCTCTCTTTTGTTCCGCTGTCTACGTGCACATCTGGCTTTCCCCTGGCAGTTGCTGAAGCAGGGGCTGCAGGAGCCAGCCCATTTTGCCTTGGGTAAAGGTCTGGCAACAAAAAAAATCCCTTCTGCCATGCTGAACTCTAACAAAATCTCTTCTGAAGAGAACCTTACTGAGACCTTATCTGAAACTATCGCAAGACACCGAACGTGTGGTGCATAAAACAGCAGCGAGAAGAATCATAGACTGGCCTAGGCTGGAAGATCATCTAGTCCAACCTCCCTGTCACGGGCAGGGACACCTCTCAACTAGATCATG
Source organism: Apaloderma vittatum (assembly GCF_000703405.1). Classification (NCBI taxonomy): domain Eukaryota; kingdom Metazoa; phylum Chordata; class Aves; order Trogoniformes; family Trogonidae; genus Apaloderma; species Apaloderma vittatum. Next base: position 737 of record NW_009736029.1, on the reverse strand, counting down.
ATTCTCAAGGCTCCGTCCAACTTGTCCTTGAACACCTCCAGGGAGGGGGCAGCCACAAAGTCTCTGGACAATTTATGCCAAAGTCTTGCTGCCCTCGTACTGAAGAATTTCTTCCTAAGAACTAATCTAAATCTGTTCTCCTTTAGATTAAACCCATTTCCCCTTGTCCTATCAGTGGACACTCTTGTAAAAAGTCCCCCTGAAGTCTTCTCTTTGCAAGGCTGGACAATCCCACCTCCGGCAGCCTGTCCTCGTAGCAGAGGTGCTCCAGCCCCTGGACCATCCTTGTGGCCTCCTCTGAACATGGGGGCACGGGAGCCTCAGGAATCACAGAATGCACTGGGCTGGAAGGGACTTTTAAAGGCCATCTAGTCCAACGCCCCCGCAGTGAGCAGAGATGTCTTTAACTAGACCAGGCTCCTCAGAGCCCCGTCCAGCCTGACTTTGAATGTTACCATCAGGCACCTACCACCCGTTCCAGTGTTTCACCACCATCATGTAAAAAATTTCTCCCTTCTATCTAATTTACCCTCTTTCAGTTTAGAACCGTTACCCCTTGTCCTATCCTAAAAAGTCTGTCCCCGTCTTTCTTACAAACCCCCTTTAAGCACTGAAGACAAGCGGTACGGCTCCAGTAGGCAGCTGGAAGAGGAGAGCCCCATAAAATCAAAACCCCTTCCAGTAACACTTGATTCTGGCTTGGGAACTCGGCAGGCGGCCCCGCAGCGGTGCCCCCG
>NW_009736028.1:0-19783 GCF_000703405.1 Apaloderma vittatum | reverse complement strand
TCAGTTGTGTGGATGAAATATATTTTTTCAAAAACAGAAGGTCTGAATTTTTTTCAGACTGGTGAAGTTAAAATAGTGGGTTTGTGTAGAGATATGGGCAAAAGAGGTTCTGTTTTAGCAGTGCGATGGAAAGCATTCTCCCTTCCGTGTCCTGAGAAACGAAGTAAAGTTTTGATACTAAATAAACAAGCACTGTAGGCCGTCTTCTAAAGTTTTTCCTGTGTGCTTTCTTAGGTTTGTTATCTTTAGTAGTAGAATGGAGTATCCTAGATAATAAAAAGCTGTGTGAATATGGAGAATTGGGTGTATTAGGAGAATTACCGAGTGGCTCCATGTGGAGTCAGTCAGGATTCAGCACAATTCATCCAGAACTGGAAAAAAAAAATCAACCCAAACCAAACAAACCCCAGTCCTTCAGGTGTCTGTCATCTGTGGAGTTTGTATTTTAACGGTTTATTAGCTGGGGCAGAGCATGGTGTGAAAAATACAAAGCAGGCTTGCGCTCGCTTGGCATCCAAGCATTAAGAAACGGGTGGGAATATTTGGCTTGTGAAGACAGGCTGGCTGCACACGCAAGCCCTTGGGTAACGTGGTGCAGGTGTTTTTGGGGTGTGAGATTACAGAAACGCGGTGTCGGCACATCCAGGCTTCTCGAAGCAGTACGGAGCGTTCAAAAGCTGCTGAGCCTAAACAAGTCAACTTGGCCAACTTAAACTGACCGTGCAAGGAGCCAGACCTGGGAGTCTTTGTATTTGTTGTGCTTTTAATCCACATTCCAGATAGATTGCCCATGGACTGGACTTGTATAACTGTGAAAAAATGTTTACAAAGTATTAATATCCTGAGCCGCTCAGATCATTGGTAATCCTTGCTTTTTTCACCTCTTAGTATTTCAGGAAGCCTTTGTTTTTGGGAGTTGGTTTTCAGTAATACTTTAGTATGCATTAAAGATGGTTTATGGAAATGTTTTTGTATAATTTAAGCCTATTGCTTCAAGAAATAGTAATACCAGAAATTAATTCTGCTTTTAAAATAATTTCTCTACAGAGGCTCTTTGATATTAAAGGGAAAATTTGCTTCATCTGCAGTGTCACTAGTGTGCATTGCCACTGAAGAATAAAAAAAACCAGTGGGTCATTAGCTAATGCGGATTGGCATGTCTTAGAACAACTACTAAGATGCTGTAAAACTACAGTCAGTGGTATTCCATAGGGTTGTAAGCTATTTTACCAACATTTCTGGTTTTGTTCGTATTCTCAATATGAAGAGTCTTTCTTTGAGAGATCTTACGTTAGTCATTTGGAAAATTGATGTTCTATAGAATATTCTTATTTTCTTACTCAAATTTACAGGATGCACACACTCTGAGTCTAGAACATTTATATAGAAAATAGGGCACCTGGAAAACTGTCTTTTGTGAAAGAAATTAAAGAGCATATGTAACTTTTTGAAGGATTTTTCAGTATTTTGATAATTCTGTCCTGTGTTTTTAGAGGTCTAGAATGGTGATAGGATAAATGAAGAATAAAACTGAGGGAACTAAATAGTTCTTCTAATTTTCTGAAAACATAATAACTCGTAGTTGCTTATCAAGACAGACGGACTGATAGGTATATTCAGAGAAGAAAGTGGTGCTACAAAGATCTAGTGTTAATGAAATTCAGCTGAGGGAATGTTGTGAAAGAGAAATTAAAGATGAGAACCAGAGCTATTATTTATTTAGACTCTGTGCGCGATAGCTACCCTAATCAACAATGAAAAATGGCTATGGCAGTTTTTACATTGGACAAGCTGCTAATTATTTTGTTGTTCTCCAATGATCCGGACTCCATATGCACTTAAACAGGTTTTCATTAGTTATTCTGAATGCTTGTGTTGACAGTCATGACCTTCCCGAATTTAATATTAAGACATCAGTTAGTGGAGATCCATTTATGGATCCTCTACTTACTTCATCTGGAGATGAAGCCCCTGTCATCAAATATCTCTGAAGCAATTGTGTTAAGTGTGGTTTATATGCAGCAGTCTAGGGTTTGCCTATTATAATATTATTTGGCTCTCATGTGCTTGTTTTGTTTTCTTCTTTCCCTTTGCTTAAAATAAACACTGCTGTTTCATTGACCTAATTGGACTTACAGAAAAGTAGATGCTTAACTAATAATTTATTTTATAGTTTCTCACTTAAGTAAAACGCTCTCTTCTCAATTAATAGCAATATTTGCTTAACTTAGCCAAACTTCTTAGTTTTTGCTGTTCGTCAATACCTGCATTTTGTTCCTGCGGCAGTAGTTTTCTATAGAGGTTTCATGGCTTTATTTGTAGATTGTCTTAACTGACATGTAGAGTCAGTAATTTCATTTGAGGACTTCTACTTTCCTGCAAAGGCATTTGCTGTTCCTAGATATCAACTAGAGTTGAGTTTTCACCCTTCTGGTTTAAGATCTATGTTGTTGGTGTTTGTTATTCAGTGGTAGAACAGTGCATGCTTTCTTGCTTTCTTCATATTGTTATATTTTTCTACACATAATTTAATAAAAAGATAAAAACAAACAGAAGAAAGTATTTCTGTAAATGAGAGAGTGTCTTCTGTTGACTAAATTATGTGAAACTCATTAGTTAAATTATTTTGCAGTCATTCTACTCAATACTTCAGGGAAATTTATTGGAGTGGTGCCTTACATGCTTTTGTAAACGTGGGGCTTCTGAGTCTGATTTGGGTCAAAACTCATCCTCTTCCACTCTCTTGGAGCTCTGAGTCCAAAATCTTTCGACGTACCTTTGCTTAGCCTGTCTCAATTTGCAGGGTTCGTGCTTGCACCGTGGTCTTGCTTGTTCCATGCCTGTTCCCAGACCCCTTGTTCAAGGAGCATCAGCCAGGCAGGCTCTGAGCGCCGCCTTGTTCTTGCTCCAGCTTCCCTTCTGGAGCACATTTGCCTCACAGGGAAACAAGTTGTGAACAAAGAGCATCTCCCCTCCCCATTACAAATACCTGCGTGTAAAGATGTGTACATGCGCATCTCAGGTTTAGACACATCACCTTCAGTTACAAACAGCTTTGAAACTCAGCAGTGACACTCAAAAAAAAATAATATTTCCTTTATGCTGGCTCTTTGTGTGTATGTAAATGTTACATGCAATTCACTCAATTTGGGGGAAAGACACCTCTAAAATTGTATTGCTTTAAATTAGTATTATATTAAAAAATCTCTGAGATCTGCAGCTGTTCTGACTGGTTTGGTGTGAATTCTGTCCTGTGTATTTATTGGAACAGTTGTCAAACCTCTGCTGCCTTAGACGTAATTTTAATGCTAATCTATTCATAAGGCACAGAAATCCAAAGGGCAAAATTCCCACTGTTGAAATCATGCCTTTTGGCTTTGCTGCGATGAAATATGGGTTTTGTGTTAACAGTAGCTACAAGGTATGTAGGGCTTTACAAATGTATCCAATTTTGTAGCGCTGTGTTTCCAGAATAGCAGTTGCTATCTGAATATGAGCTAATTATAGCAGTATGTTCAAGGCATACTGTATGGCTCTGTGTTATCAACTTTGTACTGTAAAGTGATTAACCCAGGTGGTTAGTGGTTTGCCGTATCCCTTGATATGTATCTCATTAATACTGTTTGTAGCAGATGTTTGTTCTAATGAGTGGAGCCGAATGTTCAGACAGGAGTAGGGTTGGTAAAGTAATGAGACATCAGTTTTGAAAAAAATACTGCTAACACTAAGAATAATAAAAAGCTTTTAAATGTCTGTGGAATAATTCAAATTAATGCAATCAAACAGGACTAGGTTTTATAATGGTAAAATGTGACGTGAACTAAATGCATGCTATTAAGGGGTATAAGTTATTTTCCTACATTTGTATGAGTACCTTTTTATTTTTCACATCTGTACACATGCGGCATTAGTAAAAATAATAAATATGATCATAATACTATGGCTGTTCAATTATGGCAAGGCAGCTATTTAAAAAAAATGCAGAACAGATAGTTCTTGCCAAAGGCTGTTGTATTTGAAAAATATTCATGCAAATTTGATGGTTTGCAGATACCTAAATGTGAATAAGTAGATACAGAATGTAAACCAGCTTTTTGAGAATTGCTGCTAATTGTCTAAAAGGTATGTGACAAAATGGTTAGGAACATCTCTGATGTTAGTTATTTTTTTCATGATTAGCAAATTACATTTAAAAAAAAATGCCTGTTGCCTAAATAATTCTCATTTTATCGCTATCATAGAATCATCATAGAATTGTCTGGGTTGGAAGGGACCTGAAAGATCATAATACAAAATAAAAATAGCGAAGCTGCACTTCACTATCTCGTAAAACTGATGGCCAAATTTTTTTGATTGTGTTTATTAATCCGATAATTTTGATTCATCCAAAACATGTAAGTTACTGTATTATGACATTTGTGATATCTTTCTGGGTTTCTTAAGTTTAGGTTTTTTTGTACAAATTAAATAAAATTTCTATTTTTCTTAAGACTTTAAAATGGTTGGTAGTTGCAGCCTCTTCGGAAGCATATTTGTGATCATTACTTGAAAGGAGTGTGCTAGGTGTGCTTTAACATAAATTTTCGTGTGTGTTGTTAAAACATAATGAAAATGGGGTAAAAATTTTTCTCTGAATTTGCATGGCTAAATGCAGTTTTTCTTCCCCTCTTCTTTGGTATTTTATACGATGAGATGAAACGTAAATGTGTAACTAAGAAATTGCAGATTCCTCCTATGAAAATTTATCCACAAGTCATTTGTCGCAAGAGTAACTTTTGAAGAGGTGATTGTTGAGAAAGAACAGCTCTAAAAACAATGAAGAAAACTGACAAACAGATGTAAGGGTTTTTTTTCTGTTTTAGAAATTAAGAGGTAAGATAAACTAGCCCAAATTAGGTGGGAAGGAAGAAAAATGGTAACCTGTCTGCAGAGGATTAGAGAAAAGATAGTTGAATGGTTTCAAGGAAGAAGTATTATCCGTGAGAGACAGGGGGAATGTTGGGATAATAGCAAGGATGAAGGAGGACAGAGAAGAGAGAAGAGTAATACTAATCCAATTAAAAAACAAATCTATGCACTTGAGAACTCATTATTAAGAACAAGAGTCTGGCTTGTCATGAAAGCAGATCTAGAGAACAGGAAGATTGTCTCCTGGGAGGAAAGATGTTAACTTGAAGAAGACTCTGTTGGAAATGACGAAGAAGCCATAGGTGAATTTTCAGATTTTTACAAATGCCATGACCAGATTCTCATGGATGTCGAATTTTGTGCCCAGTAGTGGAAGATGCCTGAAGTGAAGGTTTCCACAGTTGTTAGTGGTTTCTTTCTTACTTTAGAGGAGAGGAACAAAAACGTGGAATGCGGAGATTTGACAGATGGCTTTGGAAATGGTACTAAGAGGAGAGTTTAGGGCTGTTAATCCCTGGAAAGCATTTGTGATTAAAGAGCTTTTCTCAAGGTACAAGTACCCCCTTTCTGGGCACTTTCCTTTCTGACCCCAGATGGTTAGTGAATAAGCGAATTACTATCTATTATGTTCTGAGCCTCTTGTCGTTCAGTCATGTTTAGAGTTATACATGTGTATGGGCTTGGGGTCAAGGAAGGAGCATTTGCCCCCTAGTGATAGGATGAGGTGGTGAAAATCCCCAAGAATTTTGTGGGTGCTTTTAAACCCCACCTGCCTTTCCTTCACTGTCCTCTTCTCCCCACTTACCTTAAGAAATAGACTTAAATGTTTATTGGGTTTGCACCATTGGTTGGTAACACTGTGCATCGCTTCCCGTGTGGTTGGGGCACGCTGCTGTAGTCTGAAATTTTACAGGGTAGAAATATTCATGGTTTTGGACATGTACTGAACAGACTTCTCAGGACCACATGGATTTTTAAATTTTTTTTTAATAGGAGTGGCAGGTTTTGTGAACAACTGGACTTAACTCAGGTGGTTTGATTCCAAGTTAAATGAGCTTTATTCAAATAATGTGCTTATGTAACTTTCAGCAATGGGCAAAGCCTCAACTGCTGAGTGCTAATTATACATCGGTCTTGTGTGTAGGACAGCTACTCTTCAAAGAGTTGTTATTATTTTCATTGAGTATCTCAAAGTAGTAGTTGCAAGGGTTTTTCTATTATTCCCTTGAAACTGTCAAAATGGGATGATATTTAAAAAGATGGTTTGGAACAAAAACCTTATTTAAAAGGGTAAAGTGACTGCTGTTATTCCCACATTCCTAACTCTGCACTATTTTATTGTGTGCTACGTTTTTAAGGGCTTTGAAAGGGAAATGCAGTTTTTGTTTACATCCTATAACCTCTGATGGTCTCTCTTCATAATTATTTTAACTAGTTCTGTAAGAGAAAACAAGCTTGCCCATTTTTAAATTCGTTCTGTCATTCTGCTTCTGCAGCTGGAAGAGCCTTGGTTCAGGATGAGCCTGGAGTCCATGAGGGATTTATTTCCCTGACTTTATTTTGAGTAATATACCTAATTGAAGATAGCATATATTTTGCCTGGAAATTGGAAGTTGTCAAAGTTATTTAAACGGTGTAACAAAGCTTTTTTTTTTTTTTTTTTACTCCAGTCAAGATTAAAAGCTATATGTAGCTTTTTTTTTGTTTTAAAAATCAAATCACGTGTTAGAAACCTGCACTTTAGCTTTTAAGTGTGTAACGATAACAGAATGTCAAACTTCTGCAAAAGTATATGAAGGTCACATTTATGATTCTGGATTATATTATGTGAACTGCCTTTCTAATGGATTTCTGCAAAGAGCAATTAGTAGATGTTAAGTGCTCCAAACAGCTTTTCTCTTAATTTTCTGGGAAAAGCAGATGCCTAATTCATGGGTTTATTTCCTGTTTAGGTAGGAGGGGAAGAGTAGATAGGATGGGGAGGCAGGAATGATGTGTTTTGAGAGTAGAAACTTGGGGTTTTAGTAGCTGAGCTGTGAGCTTTTGCTCATTCTACGTTGTAATAATTACCCTTTATAGCTGTGTTGGGCAGTCAGTTTAGGATTACAAGACTGACACCAGCCTGTTTCCCCACAGCATTGGAACCCATGGAACCCACTGGAACCCATGTATGCTTAACTGAGAGTGCAAAAATAGAACTTTGATAAGTTGAGGTAGGATTAAGGGCACTTTCAGCCTATTTAGCCTCTCTCCTATCTCAGGGTAGTGGCTGAGGGTGCAGAACCTCTGGCACAAGGTGGCTTCAATCATCTCCATGCGTTGACATGTTGTCATAGGACATGTTGTCCTCTTCTCCTTTTTTACCTGTTGTGCAGGGTACGAGAGCATGCCTAGAATTTGACTGGCAGACTGATAGCAGAAAAGGGGTTGTCAGATTTTGGTAGCCAGACTTGTGGGCATCACTAGATGACTCATTGGTTCTCTTTAGCTGTACTGATTGTGAAACAGGAGAGCTCTCTCTTGATTGAGACCGTAGGTCAAACAAGACAGCACAAGGAGGTTTTGGGTGGTCGTTTTTGGTGGGAAGGGGGATGGTGGTGGTGTATTTATTTATTACTAAGGCACATCCGTATCACTTTGCTGCTTCTCCGTCTCCTGAAGTCTGTTTTTTAAATCATTGAATCAATGTAAAGGAATGAATAAATAGGCGTGGCAGAACGTGGCATCGCAGGCTGGATCCAGACTGACTCGAGTCACCATGGAAGAGATTCTTACTCTGGGTTGTGCTTTCTCATATATACGTGCCTGCAGCAGTGCCAAGACTCCGAAAAGAAGTGGTAGAAGGAAACTGTTGGTTTTATATCACTTTAAATGCTTAAGCAGCATTGCTGATGTGATACCATGAAGATGGTATATTTTGTGAAGTAGCATGCTTGATGCTTCACAGTTCTGAAGCCTTTTGACAGCTCATGAACTTTTGTGGTCTTTGAAAAGCACTAATTATTCATGTATAATTATTTAAATATTTGGACGGACTGTCTTCTAAGCAAGCTCTTTTGTTTGTTTATAAATAGTTAATGTATTAAAATGCTTATTATGTAGTTTGTGTCATGAATACTAATCTTGAAGTATTCAACTGTGGTCCTAAAATGTTCTAATTAGATCAAAATAAATGGTGTGCCTACATGTGTACCTGATGTTCAAGCGACGAGTATCAGAGATTACTGGCTTATTTATTTATCTTTCTTTCTCCCAGACCACTTGTAATAGTGGAACAGCGGGTCCTGTGTTGCTGGTTCTCTTGAGGGGATTACGGGAACATCCATGAAGTGGAATGGCTTAATCTTATTTGGGGAAGAATGCCGTTCAGTTTGTAAAGTTGAACTATACAAATACCTAGGGCAGCCCCTTCAGTTGGAGCTAATCTTCTAATCTGTGAGCACAAATGGCATTTGTGCTCCTCTGTGGCTTATGCCTGTGATGTAGGCAGAGCTGACCCAGCGTAAGTTCTGATATATATTAGTTCAAAGTTAAGGGAACCTGCTTTTTCAAAGCTGCGATACTCTTTTCTCAACTGCTGTGTTAAGAGTCGTCATGAGAGACGTTATGGTTCTCTTGCTTGGGGAAAGAAGGAATGTAAATACTTGTCATCTGATGCTAAATTAATTTGTTGGTTTTTTTCCTTATACTATTGTGTACTTCAGATGATTTTTTTTTGGTTTTTGAGCTTGTTGCTTCAGGCATGAATTTCCCTCCAAATCTGCAAGGTATTTTCAGACTAAAATTTATGGAGAAGGGATGGAGTCAAACAAGTTAAGCAAGCTTGAAGCTCAATATCTGCAATAAATTATAATAATGAATTATAAGAAAATCCAGTTGTTCAATCAAGCTTTAGCTCTAATTTTGTCCATTAATCTTAGAGCTTTTAAAAAAAGTAATCAGACCATTATACTGTACAGTTGTTTTCCAATAGTTCCTCCCTCTGATGTAGAAATGTACTTTAATATGTACTTGACAGATTAGCATCACTAAAACGTGACTGAAACAGAGAATCCAGTATTTCGAATAAATCTGTTAATATACAGATTCTGTTATGGGGTTACATCTTTTCTAGCTAGTCAACAATTCTTATCTTGTTTTACACCAGATATGTCATTATGCACTATAATAACTCTTCAATATACAGTAGTTGTAGATTAATTTAACTTTTGTTGTAGGTCAAAGAATGCTAACAAGAAGACCACATTTAACCCATAAGGTTTAATATACTTTTAGAAATAAAGAAACAGAACCTCCACAGCACTCTAACTTAATTAAAACCCTGCAAGGCAGTCAAGAAAAACTTTGCAACTAAATAGTCTTTTTTAACCTTACTAAATTCTTGGGTTTACCAGCTCTGTCACAGAGTTTTACAACCTAATAATACGTTAGACAGAAAATATAGTTTTACATTGGTTTGGAATTTGTCATCTGTTGAATTAATTAAAGGCATCTTTATCCGTGATCTATAAAACAGAAGAAACTAAAGTTTAACTTAGCCTAATGATATTTTATTAGGAGAAATTATACCAGTTACTACAATTCTTAGGCATTTTTTCCATGCTACATAGTATTACTGTGATCTCCTTTACTAAAAAACTGACTTCACTATTAATGCTGTTGCACATAGTATCCCAGGTGAGGGGATAGCTCAGTTGGTTAGAGCATGGTGCTGATAACGCCAAGGTCACGGGTTCGATCCCCGCTCGTTCCCCATGTGTTGCCTGATCTAGTTGAGAGGCGTCCCTGCCCATGACAGGGAGTTTGGACTAGATGATCTCTAAGGTCCCTTCCAGCCTAGACCATTCTAGGATTCTATGATACTGATAAGTTGTATGATGATGCAACATTATTTCTGTATTATACACCATCCTATTAGTTATATGACCTAGTGATTTGTTTGCCCTTTTTTTTTTTGACTGTAGATGCATTTTGTGCTCTCACTGACCTCAAAAAGTAGCTGTTGTGTTAGCTTCCTCAGCTGACAGAGTTAATTTAGAACCTGATAAGTTTGATCATATCTCCCTCTTCCTGCCTGTGTCTTGGTACCTTTTGGATATAAAAACTTACATTGTTCCTTGCAGTTGTTTGGGACATTTGGAAGATTTCTGTGATAAATGTTGCCATCTGCAGGTTCACTGCCTCACTTTTGATGATTTTCAGGATCATTACAGTCACAAAAACCTCTCTGGACCGTGGGTTGTCCAGCGGAACAAATGAAAAGGGAAACTTGCAGTTGGAATTTAAAGGAGAATGGTGACAGGCAGAAATAAGAGAAAGAATTCGATATTGAGCAAGGCAACAGTGAACAATGAGTAGCAAAGATTGTGGAGACTGAATGCCTCTATGAGCTCTGGGGTATGTGCTACCCCACAGCAGTAACTTGCACAGTGTGTACATGTGGGGGAAGTACGGTAGCAGATACACTCAGATAACTTTCTTGATTGTGACATAGGTGTTGGAAAGCATTCATTGTTTAGGAAAGATGGAGAATAATGTTTGAGGGATAACATCTTTTCGTAATAGATCAAGGATAAAAAAATGTTACGGAGTTCAGCTTCTAAAAAGTCACTATGGGAGCGTTAAGGTAAACTGGGTTAACACTGAATCTGCTGCAGATACCCTATCCTGATCAGAGTTGTCACTATGAGCATGCTGTAATGTCTGATGCAGGTTAGAATCATAAAATATCTTAGGTTGCAAGGGACCTTAGAGATCATCTAATCCAACCTCCCTGCCATGGGGAGGGATGCCCTTAATTAGACCACGTTGCTCAAGACCTCATCTAACCTGGCCTTGACCATCTTCAAGGAGGGGGCATCCACAGTCTCTCTTAGCACTCTATTCCAGAGTCTTCGTACTGAAGAATTCCTTCCTAAGATTCAATCTAAACTTATTCTCCTTCAGTTTAAATCCATTTCCCCTTCTCCTGTCTCTGGACATTCTTGTAAAAAGTCCCTCCCCAGCCTTCCTGTAGGTTCCCTTCAGGTATTGGAAGGCAGCTATTAGCTCCCCCCGAAGTCTTCTCCAGACTAAACAATCCTGGCTCCCTCAGCCTGTTCTTGTAGCAGAGGAGCTCCAGCCCCTGGATCATCTTTGTGGCCCTCAGAACATGCTCCAACAGATCCATGTCCCTCTTATGGTGGGGAGACCAGAACTGGATGCAGTATTCAAGGTACTGGAGAGCAGAGTAAAGGGGGAGAATCCCCTCTCTTGACCTGCTAGCTACTCTTCTCTTAATGCATCCCAGGATGGGATTGGCCTTCTGGGCTGCAGGAGCGCACTGCCAGCTCATGTTGAGCTTCTCATCTATCAACACCCCCAAATCCTTCTCTTCAGGGCTACTCTCCTCCCACTCTGTGCCCCGTTTGTATTTGTGCCTGGGACTGGCCCAACCCAGGTGCAGGACCTTGCATTGTGACTTGTTGAAGCTCATGCAGTTTGCACTGGCCCATTTCTCAAGCCTATCAAGGTCCCTCTGGATGGCATTTCTTCCCTCAAGTGAGTCCACAGCACCACACAGCTTGATGTCGTCGGCAAACTTACTGAGGGTGCACTCAGTGCCGTTGTCCATGTCGCTGACAAAGATGTTGACCAGCACTGGACCCAGAACAGACCCCATGTGAACACTGAGCCATTGACCACAACTCTTTCTTTGAGTGCAACCTTCTAGCCAGTTCCTTATCCACTGATTGGTCCATCCGTCAAATCCATGTCTCTCGGTCTTAGATGTCATGTGGCACAGTGTCAAACACCTTGCACAAGTCCAGGTCGATGACGTCAGTTTCTTTTCCCATGTCAACCAGAGCTGTAGCTTTGTCATAGAAGGCCACCAAATAGTCAGGCATGACTTGCCCCTAGTGTAGCCTTGTTGGCTGTCACTGATCACCTCGATTTTTTTCATGTGCCTTAGTACTGTTACCAGGAGGATCTGCTCCGTGTTTTTACCTGTCACAGAGGTGAGGCTGATTGGTTTGTAAAGCCCTGGGTTTTCTTTGCTACCCTTTTATATATGGGGGTTATGTTTCCCTTTTTCCCATCTGTGGGAACTTTACCAGACTGCCGTGATGTCTCGAATATGACAGCTGAGTGTCTGGATCTCCACTTATGTAGTTAGTTCAGTCAACACAGGGAACTATTCATGTCACTCTAAAATAGACATCTTACAATTATGAAATTTAATCAGAAGCTGAATTCTACCCTCTTTTGAGGTTGGAGAATTGGTGGAGAATTTTGACCAGTGACAAATTCAGGTGCTTCTGAATGTAAGAAGACATATTTACTTACTAAACAGCAGCCTAGTAACACAGTATTTTATTATCATGGAAAAAGATACAGAAGATGAGTTTGGGTCATTGATGGAAAATCTTTGCTTTAAACTTAGAACAGTAGATCAATCGTGTAAATTTTTCTCTTTCAAGAATGACAGATTTGGATAAATTAAGAAAGTAGTTAATGGAATCAGAACTGTGGAACACAGCCTGCAGTACAGATAAGGAGTAGCATTTCTTCTGAGTTCGGCCGTTTTGGTAGGAGTTTGTATTCCATGTAAAGGGAAAAGAGTTGTTTAAAGTAGGAGTAGTGGTAGATCTCATGCTTCTGGACTTAGACAAAGTTTTGATGTATCATAGATACTGAAGCTTGTGGCGATTGCTAGAACTGTAAGATAGGTAAAGAATGGATTGAAAAAAAATGTGTTTTTTAGGAAAAAAAATATGTAGAAAGCCACAAGTGGAGATCCTGAATATTAATTTTATATTGTCATTAAGAATTTTGAAACAGAAACCAAGTATATTCTGACGAAAAAATGAGGGAGACAAGCTACTGAATTCACCAAGGAGCAGAATAATAAATCTGGAAAGATATTTAGTTGAAGAAACTGCAAGATCATGAATAAGAAATACTAGAGCTGGAGGTTGTTAATTGGAAATGACTGTCAGTCAGAGTCTAAGAATGGTTATTTTTCAGTTATAAATACTGGGGAGACTGCTGATGGCAGAATTTAACCTAGAAGTATGAGCGAGAATTATAAAGTGTTGATATATTCAGAGCAGACTTACTTCCAAGGCCCTCTGTGTGTGTTTTTTAAAAAAAACTGTTTTGAATCTGGATTATCAGATCAAAGACATAATTCTACAGCTGCTAATGTGCAGCAGTGTTTCTTGCTGGCTGATATGCTGTGTGCTCAGGCAGAGGAAAACGTGTGTACAATCTGAAAATGGTATTTGTGACGAGCTGTCAGCATGCCAATGCCAAAGACATTTTTTTCCTTTTGTTTGCGCACTGAAAATAACGATACGAATCTTCCCCTAACTTCCCGTGTTAGCATGCCTGCATCCAGGCTTTGTCATCCTTCAGGGGATGTAGTTTGAAGCAGCGACCATTGCCAGCAGCAATTAATGTAAGAGAAGAAAGCAAGCCGAGCCTTCCCTGTTTATGGGGACTTCAGGGTGTATTTGTTCCATCTGCCACAGGCCAACTTCAAACTCGTCTCATTTAAACTGTTACTCTGGATCCAGCGCAGTCTGGATTTGAGCCAGGTCACGAAACTGCAGCGGCTTTAGTGACACAGACAGGGGATCTCCCACTGACAGTGGACAGAGGGCGGTCATTAATTTTCATTCTCCTGGCCCTTTCTGCGGTGGCGGTGTTTGATGCATCTGCCCAGAAGATGATGCTCTCTTGACAGGAGGGAGTGGCAGAGTCCAAAGTAAAGTGCCGAAGCAGCTTGGCTTCGTCCCAGATGATCGATTGAGGGAGCGGCGGCTCGCTCGTGGTTCTGAAGCGTTGCCAATCATAAAAGGGAATTAAGAAATTGGAAACGGTATCTGCAGCAGGATTTCGTTGTTGCCTCTGCGTCAGCGCACATATTAGTGATGCTAATTGCTATTCTGAGTTGGGTAATGCTTGTTTGTGTGGGAGGGCAGCGCTTTCACAAGGCTGAATTCTAGGCTGCGTAATGAACTCCTCTGGGAATGGAGAGCTGCCGTGTATTTTGTGCTTAGAGTTGACGATGGAATTTCTTACATTTTGCATTCTTTAATGTGATAATACAGACACGAGCATATTTAAAAAGTAAAAAAAAAAAGCAACGATGATACTGTGTCAAAAAAATAATCTTCTTTGATACAGCTCATCTAATGAAACACTTTAGGGCAAAGAAGGCTCCTAGAGGAGCTGAATTTTTAAGCTTCCTTTAAAAAAAAAAATTCTAATCCTCTTGCTACTTGTCAGTGTTTTCAGAAAATTAATTTTGTGTGGAACTCACACTTAGAGGATGAGGTCTCAAAGTCTGAGGAAGCTGTGCCACAGATTTTTATTGTACTTAGAATCATAGAATCATAGAATTGTCAGGGTTGGAAGGGACCTCAGAGATCATCTAGTTCCAACTCCCCCGCCATGGGCAGGGACATCCCCCACTAGATCAGGCTGCTCAGAGCCCCATCCAGCCTGGCCTTAAAAACTTCCAGGGAGGGGACAGCCACCACCTCTCTGGGCAACCTGTGCCAGTGTCTCACCACCCTCATGGGGAAGAACTTCTTCCTAATGTCCAATCTAAATCAATCCATCTCTAGCTTCAATCCATTCTCTCTAGTCCTGTCACTACCCGACATCCTAAAAAGCCCCTCACCAGCTTTATTGTAGGCCCCCTTGAGATACTGGAAGGTGACAATAGGGTCTCCTTGGAGTCTTCTTTTCTCCAGACTGAACAGCCCCAACTCTCTCAGTCTGTCTTCATAGGAGAGGTGTTCCAGCCCTCTGATCATCCTTGTGGCCCTTCTCTGGACACGTTCCAGGGTTTTAAAACTTCTATGAAGTACAAGATTAACACGTGTAACCTTATTGCTAAGGTAGTTGCTGGGATCTTTGCTGAGGGAAAGTGTGTTAAACATAGGTAAGACATACCATAAAACTGAAGCCAGTGGCAAAGCTTCTGTGAACTTCTATATCAGTTTCAGTGTAAATGTGTTTTGGCAAGTACTATGTTGAATGCGAGCTAACTGTGTTGGAGAGTATTTTCAAAGCCAGTTTTCAAGGTCCAGCTAATAAACTGGGAAGGAGGATAGAGAGGCCTCATGTGCTGGTGGGTGCAGCATTGGATTTGGAGCTTGGGAGAATCATAGAATCATAGAACAGTTCGGGTTGGAAAAGACCCTTGGGATCATCGAGTCCAATCATTGACCCTACACTACAAGGTCACCCCTAAACCATATCACCCAACACCACATCTAAATGACACTTGAACACATCCAGGGATGGCGACTCAACCACCTCCCTAGGCAGTCTATTCCAGTGTCTGACCACTCTTTCTGTGAAGAATTTCTTCCTAATGTCCAGCCTAAACCTGCCCTGTTGCAACTTGCAACCATTCCCCCTGGTTCTGTCCCTAATTACCTGTGAGAAGAGCCCAGCACCAACCTCTCTGCAATGTTATTTCAAGTAATTGTAGAGCGTGATGACATCCCCCCTCAGCCTCCTCTTCGTCAAACAGAGACAGAGTCCTGTTCTTGTTCCTGACTCTTGAGTGACTGTAGGTTGAGGGACACTGAGTGGTTTATTTATTTTGTCTTAAATAGTATTTCCCTAAAATGTACTTTCAAATTTAATGGTGAAAAATACTAAACATCCACACAGAGGAGAAACTTCAGTTTTTCACACGTCATTTTCAATGTAGCTCGAGTGAGCTTCAGAATTATGCAAGAAACAAAAACCCAAATGCCACCACCAAACTGAAAATAGACGTTTAATAAAATCGTTCTAGGATGTAGTTTGGGCTCAACTGCTGCAGAGTGGATGGACAGCATTTATATGAAGGCAAATGAGCCTTTGAAAGACCTTTATTTATGTGTACTAAGAAGAATTGATTTGTGACGAGAAAACTTTTCAAAATGTTACTTGGTAGTTTAATGATTAAACTTACTAATATTCTTGTAGGTGATTTGGGGTTTTCCTTGTCTGATGCCAAGAGCTGTAACTCTTTACTAATGAAATTTTCATCCTATTTCCTGAATTATTGTGTTAATACTAATGTCCAGTTAGAATTAATAACGGACCTTGCCTCGGGACCAGAAGTAAACAACAAGTAGCTTCTAATGAAACTTTAGATTTTAACACATCTATGACTAGTTATTTTACCTGTTTGTGAGATGAATCTGTGTGGACACCATGACCCGTTTTTCTTTAACTTACTCCTCGGAACTTCTGTTGCAGCGGAAACTGACTGTTTTGTAGGGGTTGGACTGGTGGTTTGGAGAGATGACTGCTGCTCAAACACAATTCTGCGCTTTTGTGTATGGTTATCAAAAGCAAACGAGCAGTTCTGTTATTACTCTGGCGGCTCCACTCTTGCTCCTTTATTCACTTGTTTTAAATTCAGATTGAGCCATCTGATACAGGACCATGTCATTTTGTGCGCTTGGATAGAATCTAATACAATGGGGCCTGGTTACTAATTGGAGATTTTGGGTGCTTACACAATAGAGATAATTAGTAATAAATGTACAGCTGTAACAGCAGGTAGTGTTCACAGTATGCAATACAGTCCATGACGGTTAAACTCCTCTGTGTTGTTTTGGTTCCTGAATTATCCTTCTTTCTTTGCCTATGTATTGTTGCCCAGAGGTGCTCTCTTTCTTCTGGTGTAAGTGCTGCTAATGTCTTAATTAACTTCTTAAATGGTCAGGGCACATCCAAATAATATTCAGACATGTAATGATCAGCAGTCTACAAGATTTCTCATAGAAACCTTGAAGCGTTATCTGAAGAAAACCTAAAGCATGTAAGCTTATGCTTTTTGAGTTAAACAAGCAAACAAATCAAAAAACACACCCACCCAGCCAGCCAAACCCTCTCATTAGTTTTTTAATTCAGTTTGACCAAAACTTTGACGTGGTTGTATGTCTCTCTTGCTTCTGGCACGTTTTCAATTATTAGCTGCTCACAGAACACTTCTGGTTATCAGTCTGGCCTTCACTAAATTTTTACTATCTTATGTTGGTAATAATTAGAATTGTGACGAATTCTGTTGTTTGGTCTACATTCAGAGGTATTGGGTTTTTTTTCCACCCAATTATTAGGGGTTGGAAGTGTTTTCAGGCTTCCAGCCTAAAGAAACTGAACAAACAAAACCCTCTCAAAACAGGCATATCTGGGTCAGTCTGATGTCTTTCTCATGCAGAGAACTTGTTTGGTTTCTGAGTTAGGCAAATATATTATCATGAGGCCCATGACAAATGGGTCTACATTAAGGTAATTTGTCGTCCTGAGACAATTCTGATTCCTGATTTCTGGTAACATTTGATTGGAAATCTTTTGCATGCAGTTGTAAGACATGCCATTGTCTCTGTCTTTCAGAATTTATGGTACGAACAGCTAACAGTGACAAATTTTAAAAAGAGAAAGAAAGAAATCGTGGGAGAAGAGATGCAGTGTTAATGCTGTGGTTTTAGTGAGAAGGAATCTATCTCACCAGCAGTGGTTTGTGGGGTATCCAGCTGCCAACTCTTAAGTAAATTTCCATAGATTTTGTTTTAAGTGAAAGATCTTGAGAAAGTGATGATGTGTTACTCAGACATCAAAAATAAGACTAATAGATTTTTGATGAAATCTTCTGTATGTAGTCTGAAACTGTAGGTGTTTTAGGTGGCTGAAAACAAAGCTTTTAACTGTTTGTGTTTTGTGGGGTTTTTTTCAAAGCAGTTGTAAGATCAGATCTCTTATTGTACTGCATTTGTAATGATGATGCAAATATGCGTTTTCTTTAAGTGTTAGATCTCTTGAAGCATTAAATTCTGTTTTGTCTTTGAAGCAAGTTACAATGAAAGTATTTACTTAAGCCAGCAGTGAATATGGGAGTGCAGAGGTGGCCAGTTAGGCTTATTTATAAAATTAAAAGTATAGCACACATAATTTTTTTCTTTTACTTACACACCTCTTCTTCAATCCCTATGGTTTCTTTAATTTTTTGAGAATAACACAACATTCTCTTTGTAAGTTTTTACAGTTTTGAATAAATTTACATGGTTTGAAAAATGAATGTTGTCTTGTAGATTATTCTTGTTTCTGAAGAACTGGCACCAAATGTCTATTGAATTTTTTTTTTAATAACACACTTCATGTGCAGTTTTCAGCTCTCCTAATATCCCTCACCCACTCCGCCCTGGATTTCAGGTTTTCTGCTCATATATGCTTGGTTGTTTTGTGTGTGGGTTTTTTGTTGTTTTTTTTTTGTGTGTGTGTGTGTGTGGCTTTTTGTTTGTTTTGTTGTTTTTTGTTAGTTTGGGGTTTTTTTGCAACTGATATGTAATGTCTTGAAGTACTTGTGTGTGGAGAAATGCTCTGTGGTGAATTACAATTGCAGTTGTAATACTGAAAGGAAGTTTTAATTTAAGCTGCATGGGTGGTATACTGTGCTCCTGTAGTCAGAGCTACTGATTTGTAGAGGCAGGATCTGTGTCGATGATTTGCCTGCAGGGTTTCTGGGGGATGCTTGCTGCTTTGTTTTGACAGGAGAGATCCTGTGGGCCTTACTTGTAAGTGCAATGAATTTTAGAAAAAAAACACCCTACTGATAGCTTGTTATTTCTTCATAGCTAGGACTTTCCAAGGAGAATTAGATGAGTTATAAAAAGTACTGGTTTGCCCCCTACCACATCTAAGGGCTTTTGCAAGTATGAAAAGTTTTTGCTGAATGAGTCTTCAAAATATGCTTGCTTTCTTTCAAAATATTCTGGTGTGGATGGTGAAACTCCTTTAATGTTTTCCTGTTCTCTACTCTCGAAGAAACTCTACTTACAATCCAAATGGGTTAGTTTCTCTGGGAAGATTTGTATCCCTTCCTGATTTATATCAGAGGCTATTCAAGAACATTAAATGTTGTGGACTTTTAGGACCATTGAACTGCCTTGGCAGTCGGTAGTGCTTCTGTTTTCTTGTTGGGTTGCTGTGATTTTTGGTTTTTCTCAGTAGAACTTCTGTAGTAACACTTGTGCTTTTAGCATGTGTGTTTGCAAGGTGAAATGAAAGGATCGGTGAAAGAAAGCTCAGCTTAGGGTCATGCTCTCAATTTTAGTGTAGACTACCAGCACCTTTTGTTATGGCATAATCAGGCAAAAGTTCACTTAGAGCAGGTCAAGTGGTAATTAAACTGACTAACTCAAGTTTGACTGAGACACACAAACTTGGACTTTGAATCTTCGTGTCAGCTTTGTCTCTCCTACGTTTAATTTTTGCATTGCTGCTAAGCCATGATGTTTTCTGTCTGATCAGTTGATCACATCTTGATGACTGTGTTGCTCTTTTCACTGGTCCTACTAAGAGCAATCACATCTTACTGGTTCAAAAAAGGCACTTGTCTGGTCTTTTTTTTGCTTTGCCATCCTTCTGAGCCCCATGACAGTTTCTGTCTTCCTTTACCATAGCAGATTCAAGCTGCTAGTCTGTCTTTTCAGCTGCTTATGGCATATGCTCAGCACCTTTATTACTTCTCATTTGCTGCCAAGATGCTGACTTGTTGCATCTGGCCTTTGATACCAGTTTCTGCTGAAATTTCTTAATCAGAAGATGTGCTCTCCTAGGCTGCCGCACAAGTTTAAGAAGACCTTTGTGCAGCTGCCTTGTCACTATTCCTGGAACTCTACTTTAAGTACTGTTGCTGTAAAGATCAAAGAAAACTTTGCAAAGGTGGTTTAGGTGTGTTGCAGCTGTTGTGCTGTTTAGCATCTCTTGTGGTTTTTGTCTGTTTTTCACTTTAAAATATTTGTAAAGTACTATATATTTAAATAATATGTATAATTAATATCTTTTTTAGTGATCTGGATGAGAGGATTGAGTGCAC
>NW_009736027.1:0-912 GCF_000703405.1 Apaloderma vittatum | reverse complement strand
CATGCTTCTGGGCCTAAAAGTTCTCTAAATTCATGGGTTTGGGCTTAAAAAGTTCCCTAAATCAGTGTTTCTGGGCTCGAAAGTTCCCTAAATCTTTGCTTCTGGGCCCAAAAGTTCCTTAAATTGGTGTATCTGAGCTCAAAAGTCCTTAAAATTATGTTTCTGGGCCTAAAAGTTCCCTAAATAGGTGTTTCTGGGCCCAAAAGTTCCCTAAATCGGTTTTTCGGAGCCCAAAAGTTTCCCAAATCCATGCTTCAGGGCCCAGAAGTTCCTTAAATTGGTGTTTCTGAGCCCCAAAGTCTTTAAATCCATGTTTCTGGGCCTAAAAGTTCCCTAAATATGTGTTTCTGGGCCCAAAAGTTCCCTAAATCCTTGCTTCTGGGCCCAAAAGTCCTTAAATCCATGTTTCTGGGCCTAAAACTTCCCTAAATTCGTGTTTCTGGGCCCAAAAGTTCCCTAAATCGGTGTTTCTGAGCCCAAAAGTTCCCTAAATTGGTGTTTCTGTGCCCAAAAATTCCCTAAATCCATGTTTCTGAGAGCAAAAGTTCCCTAAATTTCTGTTTCGGAGCACAAACATTCCTAAAACGGATGCCTCTCAGCGCTAAAGCTTCTTAAATTAGAGTTTCTGAGCCCCATAACTCCCTGAATCAAGGCTTCTTAGCTTAAAAGATTCCCTAAATCGGTGTTTCTAAATTCAAAAGTTCCCTAATCGGTGCATTCGAGGCCAATAGTTCCCTAAATTGGTGTTTCTGAGCCCAAAAGTTCCCTAAATTGGTGTTTCTGGGCCCAAAAGTTCCCTAAATCCTTGCTTCTGGGCCTAAAAGTTCTCCAAGTATGTGTTTCTGGGCCCAAACGTTCCCTAAATCTGAGTTTCTGGGCCTAAGAGTTCCCTAAATTGGTGTTTCTGGGCCC
>NW_009736026.1:18005-20426 GCF_000703405.1 Apaloderma vittatum | reverse complement strand
TATTGAAAGCCTTACTGAAGTCAAGGTATGTAGCTCACCAAATGGTCAGATGAATTCAGGTGCCAGTGAAAGGGACAAAATTGGGAACATGTTGGAGAGAGAAGGAAAGGAAAGGGAAGAGATCAACCCTGTCAGGTATGGTTATCTCTTAAATTAGGTTGGCTGTCCAAGTGTACTGTACCTTAAATTATTTTAGCTCTCTTACTCCCCCTTTTCAGACCAAAGGTCATGGCAGCTGAGTCATCCCGTTGTAGTAGCAAGTCTGCTCGTGGTCAGGCTGGTGATTATCCATTATGAAAGCACACAGTTTACTGAATTAGGAAAATTAGGTAATAACCTTATAATGTTGAGAATATTTGGTGTCTTACACATAATACAAAGTACTGAATTTTAGGTGACACTTAGTTTCATTTATAGTGAATTTTGGAAGGTCTCCTTAGATGCCTAAACCAGAAATGAACGTGGTTTCTCAGGATCAAAATGTTGCAGCTTACACCTGAAGAGGTGAGGAAATACGTTCTAACATTTTCCTTTTTGCCCCTAGCCTTTCCGTTGTGCTCACTGCTACTATTCCTGCAACATATCAGGTTCCCTGAAGAGACATTACAACAGAAAGCATCCTAATGAAGAGTATGTAAATGTAGGTTCTGGGGAACCTGCAGCAGAAGCCCTTATCCAACAAGGTACATCTCCACCATGTAAAACTTGTTGTGTTTCTGCTGAAGCAAACTTGACATAAAGGTAGTGGTATGCATTCCTCAGTGCAGTGGGTGTTACCTGATAAATTGGTACTACTTCTTATTAATTCTGAAATGGACACTTTTTTACCTTTCATTCAGTGTCCTTTGGTCTTTATTTCTATGGGTGGGTGAATCAAAGTTTTGATTGACCTTTCCTGTACTACTCATTGTTGCATACATTTATCATTTTCACTTTTTTATCTCCTTTTGAAAGTAAAGTATCACTGTCTGTTGAAATGCATGATAAATTTCTGTCGTTCTACAGATAAATTTCTATGACAGTTTTGAAAGGTTAAACTTAAGGTAAGGAAAGTGACTGAAGACTAAATGACAGCAAATTAATACCCCATTAGAAAAATGTCATGACATTTCTTTGTTTCCTTTTAGTCAAAAAACAGAAATAATTTACAAAACAGATCTTTGTCCATAAATTTCAAGGCAGGAATGTGTAATAGAATTTTAAAGTTATTTTCACAGACAGTGTAAGTTGCCAGGAACATGCTGTTGTTATAAAGGCATAATATTTACTTGGTCAGTACGCAAAGCCTTTATTCTGTAATCATGCTGGTGAAGGAAGAACTGTGCACTATATGGGGAGCTTTGTTTAACGTTCCAAATATCTGAGCACTGCAAGGAATTGTTTGTCCAGAACCATTCTTGACTTTGAATTCTGTTCAATCTGAAATTAAGGAGCATATTTATAATGTTCTGAACAAATTAAATAATTCGTACGCTGGTTAGATTTTCCTTCCCCTTTGGGAGCCAGAGGAATGTACTTCTGAAAATAATTCTTTTCCATTGACATAAAAACCTGTAAAATTGTTGCGAATGCAGGAGTAGTCTTATAATGAAGACATTAGAGTGAGATGAGAGAAAATAGTCTTTGATTTTTCCTGCGGTGGCCGTGCTTTTTCCACCGCGTCGGAACACTGGGCAGTTAATCATGGGATGAAATTTAACAAGTCCAAGCACTGGGTTTTGTGCCTAGGACAGAGTAATGCTGGCAACAAGTATAAATTTGTAGAGCAGCCCTGCAGAAGGGGCGTGGGTTGAAGATGTGCTGGGGAGGTTTAGACTGGACATTAGGAAGCATTTCTGTACTAAGAGGGTGGTCAAACACTGGAACAGGCTTCCGAGAGAGGTGCTCGATGCCCCAAGCCTGTCAGTGTTTAAGAGGCATTTGAACAACACCTGTAGTAACACGCTTTACCTTTTGGTCAGCCCTGAAGCAGTCAGGCAGTTGGACTAAATGATCACTCTAAGTCCCTTCTAATGGAAATACTCGATTCTGTTCTTTCTGTCTCTAGCTTTGTATCCTCCTGTCCCTTTCCTGCCTTACACAGCATTTCTATTTCCTGTGTTTCCACTGGTGATTTGCCTGCTTTCCACATGTTTCAGTCTGCAGAAAAGAAGGCTCCGAGGAGACCTTATTGTGGCCTTCCAGTATCTCAAGGGGGCTACAAGAAACCTGGTGAGGGGCTTTTTAGGATGTTGGGTAGTGACAGGATTAGAGGGAATGGATTAAAGCTAGAGTTGGATCAGTTTGGATTGGACGTTGGGAAGAAGTTCTTCCCCATGAGGGTGGTGAGACTCTGGCACAGGTTGCCCAGAGAGGGGATGGAAGCCCCATCCCTGGAAGTTTTTAAGGCCAGGCTGGGTGGGGGTCCGGGGAGCCCGGTTC
>NW_009736026.1:0-17989 GCF_000703405.1 Apaloderma vittatum | reverse complement strand
GGGGGTTGGAACTAGATGATCTTTAAGGTCCCTTCCAACCCTGACAATTCCATGATTCTCTATGGTTCTGTGATTCTATGTTCACCTGCTGGTTGGAGTTTTAGAGCACTAAAGGGTTTTCAAATCTGTGTAGGAGCTCTGGAGTCAGAGTCTCTTACCAGGACTCTGCTGTGAAGCAAGCCCTGCTACTAGTGCACTGCTCCCACATGCAACCTCCTTTGCCAGCTCCTTTTGCTGCTGTAGGACACATCACATGGGTCTTAAATAGTAACAGGAGCTCAAAAGATAAAAACATGGGCTCAAAATAAAAACAGGAGACCTGCAGGTTTCTTCCCATACTGTAGTAATGTCAGTTTTTCTCAATGTTTCGATACCTCACTGGGGGAAAAAATGTTCCTTGGAAGTTTCTTGTGGTAGACTTTAGGATTTGCATTTGGAGGTGATCAACATGAGTCCTATTGAAGTTAACATTTTTTTCCGATTTTGAAATCAGGACATCTTCCGCATCTAAGTCTCACAGCACAAACAGATCATTGTGGGCATATTCTGTGGTATGACAGGGTGTGTGTTCCTGAGCTGCCTGGGCCGGCCATTGCAGGTTGCTGTTTGACTAGCTGCTATCCAGTTTCAATTTACCATATTCATAGATCTGAAAAGCAATTTTAGAAAATTATTCATGTATTCCTATAAGGGAGGAAGACCCTTCAGACCTGATATTAAACAAGTCCTTTGAAATTGAAGGACTATAAATGAAACAGAATAGGCAGGAAAGCCAGCAAGAGTAAGGATTTGAAAAAAAAAATCTGAGAAGGAAAGCTAACAAAGATTAATGTCTAATAAAAGCTGTCTATATTTATTTGTATTGTATTCAGCTTGTTCTAAGTTACCCATGGAGTCCAGAGTGAATTGCCTCGTACTTGGTCATCTTCTTTCCTAATTGTTTTTTGACTGCATTGCAGGCATTGCAAATGATCTTAATTGGAAATGTTTATATGAATGTAGACTGCTGGACTCTACTCAAGATTACTAGAACGAGATTATAAACAAATGAATGATTCATAGAATAGAAGAGGGAACATTTGAGCAACAGCATTGCCAGGGATAGACAGCACTATTTCATTTCTGAGCTTACATGAGAAATTAGGATCAGCCAGGATTAGGGTAATGCTTGGGGCTTTGGGGGGTGAGCTTACATGAGAAATTAGGATCAGCCAGGGTTAGGGAAATGCTTGGGGCTTTGGGGGATGGTTGTCGTTTTTTTTTCTTTAAATCAAAGTCTGTGATCTGACATTTGTTTTAGTATTTTAAAGTAATAAAGGAAAATTAATACTATAAGACTTTGATGTATTCTGTGTAGGGGACAAGAGTGCTATATATGTATTACCCACTAGGGATTTTGTTCGAGCCTGTCTCCTTGCTCATTGGATAGCTTCCTTTTTTAGTTTCATTTGCTTTATGCTCGGCAAGTCACGTAACATTTTTCCCAGAGTTGTTTCTGTTCTCTTTGCTGATACCTCCGACCGTTCATTCTTCTGTTTGTGAATTTCTGTACTCTCTGAGAGACAGATTTTGTATCTGTGCAGCTGTTTGTGCAGTACAAATGTGATGATCCACGATTGCGTGCTTTCTTTTAACGTAAAGTCTTATGGAGGTTTTAGGCCAAAAAATAAGTTGTTTGGAGGGCACATGTCAGTGCCATGATGGAAAAATATTGTGGAGCTGTATAATATTTGTGTGCATTATTTTGTTAAAACATTACTTTTCCAACTGAAAGCAGATAAGGTATGTAATTCATTGACTTTCTCTGTATGTTACCCATTACTTTAAAGAACCTGGTGGAAATTAATTTTCCTGAGCTTTCATATCAATTTACTGGCATGGAGTTATGTATTGCCAGTTTAATTCCATACTTCCATTACTTGTTCTTCAATTAATGTCATAATGACAAAAGGTACAGCTTTAATTTATTTGATGTATTGTTATAATAATTTCAATATCAAAGAAAGGTGGAAAAATGTCCTCTCACAAAAGCAGGTTTTTCCTAATACTGCAGATTGGTGTGAATTGAATATTTAATTTCACTAATCTAAACAAAAGTATTTTACTTTTGTGTTTCACTTAATCGGGAAACTATTTCAGTTTTATCTAGAGATCAAGTATTGAGCATCTGCTCTAACAGTGAAGTTTGGTGATGACTTATAGTAGATTTAGAACAAAAAGGGGAATTTGTATAGGAATGCTAAGTGTCAGTGAAAGGCCTTACCAACTGGATGTGGTTATATTCTGTTTTATCAAAAGAAAAAGCTTCTTTCTTTCACCTGATAGAATACTGTACAGTAGGTTTCCATTCCTGTAAAACAGAATGCTTTTTTTAATCACCTTATTCACAAAAGACTATGTGCAAGGAGGACTTGCCTTATAAGCTGCTTATGGGAGTATATTGGAAGCATTTGAAAACGATGGGCAAGAGAAGAGTCATCATTTGCTACGATAATGTGGAGTCAGCCATCTGGTGGCCCAGCTCCTAAAGTGGCGTAACGCGCTTCCCGGGCCGTTAGATTTGTCAGAGTGAGCTCTGCTCACCCAATGCAACAATTTATCATGTGCAGATTATTCTTATTCTGCTTTAGTCAATAAGGGGGAAAAAAAGAGAAATGCTTATTTGCATAATTACAAGCAGCTGAGACCTGACATTCGACCAAATGACTTTCATAAGGAACAGAAGTAAAAGCTGTTCGATCTAGCGTAGAAAACTGGATGCTTGTGATTTTGTCATGCTCAGTTTTTTACCTGTAATGCTGCATAGTGAGACAGTAAACATCGTGCTAAATTAATGCTCTGCGTCATTTTGTAAGTGGGCAGAAAACTCAGGCTTACAGGTCTGTATGTTAACATAAACAGTAGAAACTCTTAAAAGCAAAGACAGTTGAGTGAAGATGACATTGCGTTGCTAATTCTTCCTAGTTTGCTTTGATAATGGGGAAAAAAGATGACATGGAACCCATATTGAAAGCTGAAACTTGTCAGAGACCCCGGTCTTGTGAATTTTTGGACTATACATGCAATTTACCCTTGAAGCTGCAATGATAAGTAACGGACTAAGCATTAAAGTAGTCTTTAAGGAACTCTGATTTAAAATAAAAGGGTATTTACAGGGCACAAGCACTAGTACAGAGTTATTTAAGATATGTGCTAGGATTTATTTTTGATAGGCCTAAAGCAGAACATAAGTCACAGTCACCATCAGACTTGAAATAAATTTAACTTGTAAGCTAGAACTAGTCTCTACTGGTGCTGCTAAGATTGCGTTTCAGCCAGAATCACAACTGTGGGCATGATTCTGCAGAATTTGTAGTATTTTTTTTGAGGCTGGGGTTGGTCACACTTGGTATTTTGTCATTCCTTGAAAAAACTTCTCTATGTCTAATGTGCATGCCACTTCTAGAATGGCTTCTGTTAGCAAAGCAAGCACAAGTTCTCACTCCGTAGATAAGTTTTTGTTGTTTACTTTGCAATTTATGTTGTCTCTGTTATAGTTTGACTATCTCCCTTAACATCTAGCTCCTGAGAGATGAAACCAATACTTCTCATGTGGACTTAATTGCAGAAACGATGCTGCACCTGAGATGAATGCAGCCAGTTGCCTGTTCCTGCTCTTTCTTTCTAAGTGGCGTGTGGTGGGGGTTCCCCAGAGAGAGATGTGCAGAGAGGGGACAGATGGGACCAGAATTCCTGCAACTTCACACCCACCAAAGGGCAGCACGCAGGCAGGGAAGCAGGATTGCTACAGCTTCCCAGATATATGAGTTGTTCCAGACTCCTTTAATTACCATTATGCAAAATTGCCCTTTAAGCATTTTGAGAGTGGAACTATTTTTTTTTCCCCTCCCCTTTTTCATGCTAGATACATGGCTAGAGCAAACCCTGTTAAATTACAGTTGTGTGGCTTGATTGAGATGAGGTCAAATTACAGAGAGCTGGGGAAGGGACTGGAGGGAAAGGTCTGTGAGGAGAGGCTGAGGGAGCTGGGGGTGTTCAGCTGGAGGAGACTCAGGGGGACCTTCTCACTCCTACAACTGCCTGAAGGGAGGGTGCAGTCAGGTGGGGGTCGGGCTCTTCTCCCGGGCAACCAGTGACAGGACGAGAGGGCACGGCCTGAAACTGCCTCAGGGGAGGTTCAGGTTGGATCTCAAGCAGCCCTTCCTCACGGAGAGGGTGCTCCGGCACTGGGATGCACTGCCCAGGGAAGTGGTGGAGTCACCGTCCCTGGAGGGGTTTAAGGAGAGGCTGGATGTGGCACTTAGTGCCCTGGTCTGGCCGTTGCAATGCTGTTGGGTCATAGGCTGGACTTGATGATCTCAGAGGTCTTTTCTAGCCTCAACAATTCTGAATGCTGTGCATGAGTCCTTACTGCCTTGAAGAAGAATATATATGAACATTATTGAAGGAATTTATTTGTGTTTCCTTTACAGGTGGCATTAAGTGTCCTGTTTGCAGCTTTGTGTACGGTACAAAATGGGAGTGCAACAGACATCTTAAAATCAAGCATGGGATGAAGCTAGTGGAACGTGACAGGGAGACCAAGTGGGAGGTAAAGTTGCCATAGCTTTAGCCCTAGGGTTATAAAAATCTAGAAAGAAAAATAAGAAGAATAAGAATTATTCAAAAACGTTTTCTTGACTTTAAGATCAGAAAGTCATGTGATCTCATCTCCATTTTGAATGAATACATTGCTGTGATTGTTAAGCTTGACTGCTTTAATTTGGTAGGATTAACAACCTTGTAAGTGCTTATTTCTGCATGTTAGGGCTTTAGTCCTCTCTTTGCAGCAGAAAGGACGAATGTTTTAGCAAGAAAAATGTGAAATTGAAAAACTTACAGCATTTTGTTATATGCCAAATATTCCCTGGTATTAACTACAAGATATGCAAAGCTCCGAACTGGTATTGAATTCATGTAAAAAGCTTACATCTTGATCCAGAAGAGCTTAGAATGTAGAAAACTGAGTTTGTAAATTGATCAGCTAAAATATGGTCCTATAATACAGAGTAAGTCTTCTATCATTGGTTCCGTGTTTTCAGCTTCAATCCAAAATACACAGGAAATCCCAGTGTCACTAAGATCAGACCTGCAGGCAGTCTAACTCCCATTGTACATCGAGTGCCTGATCTGGAAGAGCCATCCCACAGTTTGGAGTATGCACAGACATAAAATTAAATTATGGAGAAATACCACAATAGGTTCTATATGGACAGTTACCCAAAGAACACAGGGCAGGCATTTTAAGATGTCATCCTTCCAAGTTGTGTACCCACGTACATTTCACAAACTGTTCTGTGTACATTCACACAGTAGATGCTCAAACCTGAAAAAATGAGGGCATCCAGGATGGAAGCATGTCTCTGCTGCTGAAATGGCTATAAAGAAGTCCTATTGCAGCAGTAATACATATTGAAAAATTGTCTTGAAAAACATAGCTATGGAAAGGATTTTTTTTTCTAAAATGAAATGCCACTCAAACTTTAGAGGCATTTTACTAGACCTGCAATCACATGCATTATAAACTGATTTTGCTTGAAAGATCTTTACTAAACCCTGACACAATAGAAGTCTGTTGTTAGTTCTAAAATAACCGTGCAACAAAATTGAAGATAACTTAGCATGCTTAAAGCAACTTTAGAATCTGGAAGCAAACTATGGGATAATATCCCAACTCCCATGTAATAGACTTCTTGAATTATCTCACCCAGTATTTCTATAATTCTTGTTAAAGTATTTGTTGTCCAAAGGTCATTCTTTTAAGGATAGAACTTTCACTGTTCTCTAAATTGCTAAAATGAGGGTGAGGTTATTCATCCCTTCTCTGCGTTTTGTTTTCAAGTTAACTGCTGAAGTTTCTGAAGAAGCATCCACTCAGTATCTCCATATCACAGAGGCTGGAGATGTTCAAGGCACTCAAGCTGCTGTAGCTGCATTACAGAATCTTAGATATACTTCTGAGAATGGTAAGTTACCTTTTTTTAGATTGGAGCACTTCTTTTTTCATAAATATTTAATGCTTTTGCATATAGTAAGCAATATATGATCTCCTGTGAAGCTATTAAAAATGATGTAATTTATCATCCAGAACTTACTTCTAGGGAGTTACATTTTTCTTTGGGGAAAAATAATGAGAAATCACCATTCTTTATAAGTTTCTGTATCCTTAAGTCATTAATACTTATCACACTCTGTTTTACACTTTATTAGGTGTGTGGAATTTCCTGCTTGTATTATTAAATATATTGTGAAATCAGCTGTCTTGGCGGAGTAGACGGTCTGTATCTAATGGCAATTCTCTAGCAATTATTTTTCTCACTGCTTAAGTCAGCCAGACTGCAGAAGTGACACGGTGGAATAGCTCATTGCCCATGTTCCCAAGACAGTGCTAAAAAACTTAATTCTGATGGCACACGAAATTAAGGGAGCTATTCGATATGAGATTGAGGAAGAACAAGAGTGGGATTAGATAATGATTGCTAAGTGGGAAAAACAAAAACTGTAAGAAAACTAAAAAGAAGTCCAGGTTTCTGAGAGTGTTAAAACATCAGGGACTGGAGAAGGTGTTCATATATTTGGGTTTTATATTAGAAATAAGTGCATTGGTTATCAGAAGATAACATTCTACAGTTGTTTGCCATTGAGGTCTTTATATTTCATAATACAGATACATTTCAAAAACTCCCACTTCTAATGGAATTTCCAAACATGTTGCAACAAAATTACATTACTGACAATTTATATATTAATGATTTTTAATGACTAGGAATTCTGAATGAGTAAAAACCTTGAAAGCCTTTCTTAAGCTTTTATACATTTAAAGTAAAATAAACACGATTGTGGAATATTCTGTACACAACACATTTGATTTTAAGCATGAGGCTGTAGTTTTCAGAGTAGAATGATTTGGGTTTTAGTGCATCCTACTTCAGATAGTCTTCCAGCTTATTCCCTCTAGGTATGAAAAATAGTAATATCTTGTCTAAAAGCAATTATATAGAAAAAAAATCCGAAACCTAAAGCAAGGAAACATTTTTCAGTACTCAAACTTATTTCTTATGCAGATAACAAAATACAGCAACTTTCTGTGCGAACTGAAATTATCTAACCTAGATGCCTATCACCGTATTAACCTCAGTTTGGAAGTGTTTGGGCTTAAGAGTGAGTTTTATTCTATTTGCCCTCTCTTTCCTAGTTTTGACAGTGATTACAGCAAATATAAGTAAGCTTTAACAGGATCTTGACAATTTTTTTCTCTTTCTGACATCTCTCGTTCTGTCAGTGGGCATGTGGGCATGGTGGGCTGCAGGAGGGGAATTTGTATTCCAGCATAACAAAAGCCTTTTTCCAGCATTCAAATCCTGCCTTTTCACACTCTGGGAGAATTGCCGAAGTGAGAGTACAGCTACGTTTGGGTTTTTTATTGTTTTGATTTGGTTTTTTTTGCAAACTTGCCTTTCCTTTGGCAAGGCTACACACGTCAAGAGGATTTTATAAAAAAGCTCAAATGTGTTCTGATTCCGTGCTTTTAAAATGATAAGTGTGATCTCTCTTAAGCAATTAACTCTTCCCTTCAGCACATCAGTGACAACAGAACTTCTTTTGAGTTGAGGGTTATTGCAAGTGGCTGGACAGCTGATAAACACCAAATAGTTGTACCTCTGCAAATACTCGTTTGGATCTGTAAAGTCTTGCAGCTTCCTAATTTAGAGTTAGAGCTAGGAGTTGTACCTGTTGCGTGCTTATTCAATGCGTTATCTTAGATCTCTTTCAAACAGGCATAAAAATGATCTGTGGGGCTTCACTTGCTGATTCATGCATTCCTCAGGCAAATTTGTTTTGTGAATGCTTTCCTATTATTAAAGCCTCATGTTATTGAGCTGTTTGAAATTCATAAACAGGGCTGTGAGTCAGGGTTAAGGCAGGAGGGGGGAAAGAGGGGCTGTCATGCTTAGATTCGCATACCTTTAGAACTGCTTTACTATAGTGTTCTTATGGTTCCTGTCTTTCTGATAAGGTGAAAGGCTTGATCCAACAGCTGTAAACATCCTGCAGCAAATCATTGAGTTGGGTTCGGAAACCCACGACGCCGCTGCAGTCGCTTCTGTAGTTACCATGGCACCTGGCACTGTGACAGTGGTAAAGCAGGTAAGAGCTTTTTTTTTCTCTCTAAACCAGCTATATTTAATTTTCATATATTTATTGTGAAATGAGTATTATTTTGCAGGGGCTAAAATTTGAATGACTGTGCAGACATACAGAATTTTTCCTAAACTAATTCTTCACTACATGTTGTGCATATGTGTGTTTATATGCCCACATTTATGCATATATATACACATTTATTCATATATATATATATAAATGCATACATTCTTGCATGTATGTAAAAATGAGTAAACAAATAAACATGTGAAAACACAGCTTTTTTTCTAGCAGATGTTTTTAGGCTTTTTAAAATACCAAACCCGTGCTGTGCGTGGGCACTTCATTCCACTGTCATCTAAAAGAACCAAGAGGTTCTTGGCACAGCTTTCATCCCGATGCAGAAGAGCCCAAAAGGGCTTTGCTGGTGCAGAACCGTGCCTGCTCTGCGAGCGTAGTGCTGTGGAACCAGACCCAAAGATGAAGTGTTGTCTTTAGGCTTTGTGGTGCTGTCCTGTGGCTGAAGTTTGACTTGTGGGGTTGTGAAGTCATGTACGCTGGGGACAATTAAAACTTCTCAGTCTGCGGTCATGCTCCCTTTCTGGTGAGAATTGCAGCACGAGTGATCTGCAGGCATGTAACAGCTTCGAGAAGAATATTGCAGGTGCTTCTTACAGCAGTTAATTACGTGAGACAAAAGTCACGTGGCCACCCACGTTGGAGAGAGAAAGAAAAGTTCAGTTGAGTTGTAGCTGCTTGAAAAGATCTGTTGTTAATTTTGTTGTTAACAAGGAAATTGTGCAAGACCAGAAGATACAGATCAATATATATAAAAAAAAATAGTATAGAATTGGTTGAGCTTGGTGCTGATAACAGTAAGGTCACGGGTTCGATTCCAGCTTGGTCCCCATGTGTAGCCTGGTCTAGCTGAGAGGTGTCCCTGCCCATGACAGGGAGGTTGGATTAAATGATCTCTGAGGTCCCTTCCAGCCTAGGCCAGTCTATGATTCTATGATTCTGCGATTGTTAATTTCAGACTCTTGCACGAATTCCCTTTCCAGAAAAATGGTGGATTTGACAGATATTTAAATGATATAATTTGTGGTAGGCAATATAGTTCCTCTTAAAATGAGACAAACCTTACAGGATACTGGTAGAAGTAACTTTCGTGTATGTGTATGTTTCTTGGAGTTTGATACTGCACAGTTTTTACTAAAATTGCTTGCAATGTGCTGTATTACTAAAGCATTCTAGAGATTAAGAATGATAAGATACACAAAATCAGCAAGTAAAAGGAAATAATTTTCAGTTTGAGGTTGCTACTGAGTGCAAACCTCAAGACTCAGTATTTCTTCCTCACAAGCATCTGCTGATTTTGTTGCTGATGTTTTATGTTCTCCCTCTTCTGTTGTACCTTTCCTCTTATCCCTTTTCCAATTCTGTTCATTGATGCATCGAGGTCTCTCGAAGAGAGGTCCTGAAGAGTTAAGTAACTTCTTGTATTTAAAGGAACCAAAACTGTTCATTCTGAGTGCTAGAACTAACTTTTGAGTTCAGTATTTTTTTGTAGTGTTTTGAACATTGAATCCATGAGAGCTCCATAGAAGCAGGAAGTTAAAACAGATGGAACAAGAGGAAATGGATTCCAGTTGCGCCAGGGGAGGTTTAGGTTAGACATCGGGAAAATCTTGTGCACTGAAAGAGTTATCAAAGACTGGAGCAGGCTGCCCATGGAACTGCTTGAATCACCATCCTTGGAGGTGTTTAAAAGCTGTCTAGCTCAGGTGCTCAAGGGACCTAGTTTAGAAGTGGGCCTGGTAGAGTTAGGTAACAGCTGGACTGGATAATCTTGAAGGTCTTTTCCAACCATAATTCTACGATACTACATCCATAGGCTGTAAAGGCAGCATTTGGACAATTCCTAAACTTTCTGCCCAAATGTCAGGGAGACAAGGCAGAATTTCAAGGCAAAGCATTTTGTTCCTTTACAAAACTTAAAGATATTTTGATTAGAAACCAGTAAGCGTTTTTGTGGGTTTTGGGGAGAGTTTGGGGGTTTTTTGTTGCTGGCTTTAAAAACAAAAACCAACAACAAAAAAGAAATCCAAATTTGGAAAGTAAATTCAGCCATTAACGAGCAGAAACATTTTAGTGTTGTTGTGTGCAAGTTTCAAAACAACTTTTACAGCAGAGTCACTGCCAACACACCTGCTGTGCTGCACAGGGTTGAATGCAGCGTTAGCCATTGGTGCTGCTCTGTGCTGTCAATGTTACTGAAACCTGTTCTTCCCTTCAGAATGCATCTTTTGAGGCCCTTCTGAAAGCATAGGAGCTGAAATAGCAGCTGCCAAGCAGAAACTGCATTTTGATGTTTGAGTGTTAAATTTTAAAAATACCTGTTTTAAAGAATTCAACAGTTCTTCCTGCTCCAAGTATTAAATCTGGTCAATGTCTAATATCTTCCTTGTTTGACCGTCTAAACTTCCTGATAGCTTTTTGTAAGTAAATTTATATTCCAGATTAATTTTCTTCCTCATTTTTTAATCCATATATCTAGCCTTTTGAGTTTGCAGTCTGCTTTCCTTTTTTGCCTTGTATACATCAGTGACTCCTGTTATGATGTCGAACTGTTACAAGCCTCACTCCTATATCAAATCAAATATTGAATTCTCAGAGCGCAGAATCTCTTTGCTGCTTTTCTTTTTTTGTTTTCTCCCACTCCCTTTAGAGTCTTGCTAATATAAATGCCTTTTTTGCTCTAACTTGAAGTTACACAGAAGCAAAATCAGGGAAGAATTTGAGTACATCTCAAGCTGAATGATTTTGTGCTGCTTCTGTTTATGCTGAATTTCTGGTTTATGCCTCACTTTGATGCTCAAAGCACTGTTCCTCTATTAACATGTTTCTTGCACGTACCACGGTGCCAACTCATTTCTTCCTCTGGTAGCCTCAGTGACTTTTCACTTGGTGTGTGCAGAAGTGTGAAGCTCTGTGATTTTCCAGGGAGGATCGGGTGGCAGCGTGCCTGCCGACAGCTGACTGCTTAGTTACCTTTAGTGGGCTTTTAGTGGGCTTTATGGAAGTAGAACAAGGACCAAAGGAGGTTTGTAGATGATGCTGATTATTTATCTTCTTTTTTTTTTTCCTTTAATTTTCCTCCTTTATTTTTTTCTTTTCATTTTCTGTATAAAACAGCATTTTGTTGAAGTCTGATCTTTTATACAGCTCTAGTTGGTTTCCAGTTCTTGTCTTCCCAACAGACGATTCTTCAGAATTGCAGCCACACACATTTTTGATTTGAGGGAAAGAAGTCTTTAAATGTTATTAACATGACTGTAATCCTCTCCTATTCAGAATTGTCAGCTTTTCTTTATTCTCAATACTGAGTTGCCTTCTGTGGCATATCACTCATTTGTACCTACAACTTTGTTAGGTTTTAATTATGCCGAGTTCTTAATTGTTAACTTTGAAGTGATCTTAAGACATATTTATATTTCACTTTGCTACTGGAAAATTTATTCCACACTTTTCCTTTGTGACCTTCGGCTTCCTTTGTGGATTGTGAGACAAAAAATCATTCAGGGTGTCAGCAATATATCAGCATCACCTGTCACTGAATTTCCACTCTTGTTCTTTAATGGCCTCACCGAGTCCTTGCTTAGCAGCTTGGTTCCATTTTTTTCCCCTTAACAACATTTATTGTAGTTGTTTTGATTTTTAGGCTATTACGCTGGGAATTTTTTGCTTTTTCTCTAAGGACATACATTATTCAGATTTTTCATCGGTTCTTACCTTCATATCTCATTTTTAACTAGCCCTTACAAGTTACCTTCGTATTTCTATATTTGCACAAAAAGATTTATTCTAAATTCTAAATTATTAGAACATTTTAAAAGTATTTTTTCCTGCAAATGTTACACTATATTGTTGCCGTCTTTGTCTCCCATTTTCTCTCTGGAAGTTTCTCCCACAGCTGTCCTCGTCCTTACTTTTCACCCATAAGGGTGTCATTTACACTTGATCCTGACAATTATGTGTGAATCCAGATGTATCTATCAGTAATGCTGCCATCTTTTTGCTAAATTTAGAGCTCCCCTTAAACTTCTGCGCTCACATGTGCAGTAGCTGTAGTGTTTCAGGTTAATGCAAGACTTTTGCATGCAGAAATAAGCTTTACCTTTATCCATGAGTTCTTTTCAGTGTATGGGATTAGCTGAAAAGTGCATTAGCTCGATCTGACTGGTGTATTTTTCTACTTGTTTTCTAGTAAGTCACAAGACGGAAAGGATACCATGTTTGAGGTGTTCTGTGAAATTATTGTTCTTGGCTGCATGTTGTCTTTTTTGCAAGTACCAGGAGTACACATTAGAATGAAGTCAAGATCAGATTGTCTGTTCAGAGCCCCCAGCTCCTGAGCTGGGTGTTGAGGAGAACTAGATTTCAGTTCTGACTTTGGAAATTCTCTATTCTTGTTTGTAAGAATGATTTTATAAAAGAAAACATTGGACAACACAGCAATAACCGGTCCTAGCCTGAATCAGGATTCAGCTTACAGTTTTAAGAACCCAAAATATAAAGTTAGCCGTATTTAGTTTCGTTTATGATTAGGAATTGTTGCTCTGATAGTGTCATGTGGATGAGGCCTTTCAAAGGTTTTGTCTAGAGCCCAAAGTGACTTCAGCTCATTCTTGCCTGAGAGTGAGTAAACTAACCTGTTTTCAAAGAAATGTTGTGTGACAGCTATCAAAGCATACAGCTGCTAAAGACCATAATACACACCAAGTGCCCAAGAAAAAAAAAGTGGATATTGTGAAATTTTACCAGTGTGATCTGAGACTGGCAAAAATCTACACTGAAGCTTTGATTACAGCATGGTAGGAGCAGTGTAACTTTGTCACTTGGAGTCCTTTTCAGTTGCTAGTGATCTGGTCTGAATCTCTTTGTGACAGAGCTAATGAAGATATTTCTCTATGGCATGATATGTGAGTTGTTTTACACCGCTTAGAGACCAAAAAGAAGTAGCAAGGCAGGGAAGAAGTGAGAGCAGAGAGTGCAGAGTTTGAAGAATAACTAGGAAAGAGGCTACTAAGGGCTTAGAAAAAAGCAAGAAGCATTATTCCTAGGGGATAGTAAGCACAGACGAGATTGGGCAAAAAGCAGTTTTGTGGGAGTAGTGAGCTGGAGGGACTGGAAGTGTAACACAAATCACTACTTTCTGTGCGTTTGACTCTGTGTCCTGTAACAGTTCAACTTTTGCCCTCACGCCTTAGAATGGACATTGATTCATTTGGGATTTTTTGTTTATTTTGCCGGCAGAAGCTGTTCAGTCCATTGTTTTTATGTGGGGGCTATTCTCTTCGCTCACATGCAGAGCGTAAAGGCAGGATTTGAGGAAGAGCCACTGGGCAGTATCCCAGCCACCCTTCGTTTCCAGTGTGTGCGGGTCTGTGTTCAAAGTCTTGTTTTTCCCACAGTCTGTCCGAATGTAGGCTCGAACAGTGAGAGACAGCATGTGCTGAGCTACAAACAACCTTGATGTATTGTTATTTCTTTCAGTTTCCCCTCAGAAACGAGCACTCCTGTTATGTTATTTTTTGCAGTGGGGACTCTTTCAGCGTGTAGTGTCTGAAAGTTCTTTTCCAGTGAGACAGGAATCAAAGTGCATTCTCTTGGTTTCACAGTATGAACATCCTTGAAAGCTTATCTCCTGAATCCCTCACTGCATTGACCAAAACAAGAAGAGTTTTCTTTTTTCAGTCTGTGTCTATCAGCTCTAGTTTTTGTTTCGGTTGTCACTTTTCTGTTGCTGGTGCTTGCTAGCAGTGATCTCTAATGGTAGCAAGAGACTTTGTGTTTTATTGCATTTATTTTTTGCAAATGTAGTGTATTACCTGAACCAAATCTCTGAAACAAAAGGTGGAAACTATGTATATTTCCATGTCCATATTTGAATTTTCTGCCTCAAATTACTGGACCAGAGCTGTAGATTTTCGGACTATAGTAACCACTTAAATTTGCTTGCATGCTATCTATTTTTCGGACTTCTTTGATTTAGATGCCGATAGACAAATGTGCTGCCACATTTAGGCCTGTCATGTTTTGTGTGTCATACTGGACCAGAGATTAGTGGACAAACTCATCAGCAAATGATAGTGTAATGCTTTAAATCTTCTGTTCAGTATTATTTTTCCTGTCTGAGCAAGCTGCTGAGATCCCTCTTCATTCAGAGCAAATCCTGACTGCCTCAGATGGGGACAACTGTTAGAGAGCAGAGCAGTAATCTTTGTTCTGAAAACATAAACCCAACACCCCCAGAAAACAACTGAACTATGCTTGTGCTCTTGTGAAGCATGTCAGCTCCCTCTTTTATTTTTAAATTATTCTGAGCAGTCTCTCTGGGTGAGCACTGCAAACAGACATTGTTATGTCATACCAAGATTACTGTCCTGTCGGAGCTCTTGAAATGATGGCAATATTGCCATAATTCCGCAGAAGAAAAGCTGGTGATACAAAATTTTGCTAGATGAGTGAAGTTGCCAATCACAGGGTATATTCAACAAACGATTTGCTGAAACGTTTTAAAAATCTGCATCAGCAGTATGAAGATTTGTTTGCTGCCTTGCATTTTTTTATGCAAAGCAAGTCTTTCATATTCAAGACTTATTATTTTGAAACTATTGTGCGCCAGATTGTCTTTGTTTTGTAGCTCATTCTGGAGGTTTGTGTGATCAAATGACAGTGTTTTCTATGTGTGTTTGTGTGTGGTTTTCACACAATATATCCATATATAAACTAGAACTGAGAGAGAGTTCAAATTATTCAAGTGGCACCGAAGAAAATGGTAGAGAAAGTCCTGTAGGCACCAGCGTAAGCTGGTACATCTCATATCCAGGTGCTTTCTGGGATCTTTTATGCTTAAATTAACTTTTCCTCCTAATCCTTTCTGTAGATATTTCATATAATTTCTTACTGTGGTGTCTTATGATATGAAGAGGAGCATCGTGACCTCGTGTTAAGTTTTTGAAATCCTCTGAGATCTCTGTGATGAACTTCCCTTATTCATGGTAAACTGAAAGGCAGTTCAATCTGAAATGGAGAGATTCTGTAGACAGTTTTGGGTTGAGCCCAGCAAGACTGTTTTAAACACTATGGACCTGCAGCTCCTGCTGACTTCAAAGAAAACCGAAGATACTCATTATTTCTCAGGATGAGCTCTAGGATAAGAAAGAAGCTTTGGCATCTAACTGTAAATAATTTTTTTTTACTCCTCTTCAGGAAAAGGAAGTGTATTTTTCTTAATGGCTTGAATTAATTTCTCTGAAATTAAAAAAAAAAGACTTCATTGTTTTAAGAGGAAGAGATTTCTCTAAGAGACACCCATTTTTAACGTCACTTAAATGTATTTGGATGGTCCTTGGATATTTAAATTAAGAACATTTGTAATTTAGAAATGTTGAGCTTCTTAGGCAGACATGGGGGTGAAAGTCCCGTTGGCTTTTGTGAGAGACATATTTAGCTCACAAAGAATATTTATGCAGGTACTGAATTGATTTAATATGCCAGCTGTGTGTGGCTTCAGCTTCTTGCTATCATTCTTTAGCAAAGGATAAGCAGCCAGATGCTTTTCAGCTGGCTCTCAAACAGAAAAGAGGTCTTGGATGCTACTCTTCCAAAGATTTCAGATGCCAATGAAAAGAATGAAGTGTAGTGACTTCATTCATTGTGATGGCAGCTGTCCCACTATTTCATCAATTTGAGGGATGTAAATGAACGTTTTGAGATTATTCCCTGTGGAACAATCTAATAGGAACTAAGCAGAAGCATGTAAACATTGAACTGATTTGAAATGTAAATATCCAAAATAATGTGGTGATTTGTCGAACTAAAAGGATTACAGATGGCTGTCCAAAAAAAGATATGAGAAGCTAGAAACACCAGAAATAAGGGCATTAGTCTGCTTTACTCTGCATGATAAGGGTAGTAAAACTTCACTGATAAGTCAGGTAAGGAGGTTAAATTAACTTTCTTTATTGGCCATTTTCATTTCAAAAGCATATAAAACTGAATAAGTGTTAGATTGCTGCTATTGAATTGAATGAGATTCTGGTTTCATTTCATTTTCATGTCAACTGTGCTTTATTTATTTTCCTTTCTTCGTATTTATGGGCACTCACAGAACTATATTTAAAATTATTTATGGGTTTTGATTTAGAGAGACTAAAGTGAAACTGTGCGAGATCCTTCTCTCAGATTCTATTGTGCATTCTTGCATCTCTTAGCAAATGTAGTGTAATTTTTCTGTCCTGAGACATGTTGTCAGAGGATCAGGTATAGTGCACTAGCACAGAAGTTAGTCTGTATTACTTGAAGGACCAAATTTTAGGCACCTCTTTGTGTATTATTTCAGGATCTATAGCATCAAGGGCTGTGATTGTGAGCTGATTCATAACAACCTGTGAGATATGAATTGTCTAACATTTTTAACTAGAGCTTCCTATCTGAATTCGCTAGTGATTAGACTTTTGTCTACCTGTTGTGATTTTCATCAGCAGATCTTGTTTGTGTCCTTTCCTTTCACACAAGAGCTGGCACAGGAGCAGGTAGCCTCAGGAAAGAGGGGAGGACAATTATGAAAAGGGAGGCCTGTGTATGAATTCACAAAATTCCTGTTGCTGCAGCAGGGCTTAGAGTTTCTTTACCTTTTTTTTTAAAAAAAAATAAAAAAAATGTGCATGTGGGGGAACAAGAGAAGAAAGTTAACAGTGCTACATTGCTTTTCATAATTCAGCTCCTTGCTTTTCGAAGAGAAGCTCAAGCTTCCATTAGTAAAGGGTACTTTGGTCATACCCTTTTGTGACAACATACATTTTGTGACAACATAAATTCATTCTTCTGAGTCTTAGTAAATGTTATGTCAAGACAAGCATCCAGCATCACCCACTTTTATAGGATGGTGAGCTTGAACTCTAGCAGGAGCTGTTTAAAATAACTTTGAGTTAAAATGTTGAGATATGCTCAGTAAAAGAAACAGAACAGGGAAGGGACTTCAGCCTATTCCTGTA
The DNA here is from genome assembly GCF_000703405.1 of Apaloderma vittatum. Classification (NCBI taxonomy): domain Eukaryota; kingdom Metazoa; phylum Chordata; class Aves; order Trogoniformes; family Trogonidae; genus Apaloderma; species Apaloderma vittatum. The sequence continues at coordinate 743 of NW_009736026.1, read as the reverse complement.
TTTTTATCTCTATAATCTGAATCCTGTGCAACAAAGCCAGAGTCAGCATCAGCAGGTATGATTTTGCTGTCGAAATAAGGTCAATGACAATGGCAAGATATTCTTTAGATGTTAAGTCTTCCACCAGATAAAATCCACACATATTTCATCAGTATATACAGGCCTACTGACTCTGAATAATACAACACCTGAACATACTTGTTATTGTTCAAGAAGCAGCTTTGTATAGTCTGATGAATTGAGTGAAGTTCAGAGTGATTTGGAGTCCTGCGGGCTTTGCACATCTCTGAAATCTCCATCTGACAGGTATTTTAAACAGAGAATTAAAAAGTTAAAAGTCAGCTTATAGCAATGAGAATGGTTGCTTAGGTTAAAAAAATTAAGTTAGAGAAGAGCATCAGGAAAACAAACGTATCGAACTTTTTCTCTTTGCTGGTCTCTAAGGAGTCAAACACAGCTTGAAATCTTCACTGTAGTTCTGTTCCCACTTCCCTCTTCAGCAACAGTTTATTCTAATACTACTGTTTACAAAACCAGTGTTTTATAAATGACAATTAGAGAGAAGCTTTGGAATCGGCTTCTAATTAAAAAAGTAGCCCCTTTCTAATTTCTGTAGTTTAGATGCCACGCTTTATGGAGCCTGCCCTGTTTGACCTGGGGTTTTTTTGGAAATCACTGATGAGATGTGTGCTGTGGAGAGCACACAATATTCTGCTCTGAGATCCAAGGGTACACTGAGATCC
>NW_009736025.1:18128-27332 GCF_000703405.1 Apaloderma vittatum | reverse complement strand
CCTGCGCTCCGGCCCCTGCGCTGCGCTGTGCGGCCGCGGACAGGTTCAGTGCAGGTGCTTCCAGGAGAGGTGCCAGCGGGACAGACCTGTGCTCCCTCTCCCGCCGCGTTCAGTGGGGGCGACACCCTTCTTTTTGAGGTCGTTGCTCCTTCCAAGACATGCAAAATCCAAGGCATATCCCCAGGGTCTATTTCCCTCTCTCCCCCCACGTCTTTCCCCCGTTCTTGGGGCATGCTGAGTGGGTGGGTGAGCATCACCACGCAATTTCAGCAGGCACATTCTTTTTTTCTTTTTTGTTTTGTCTTTTTTTTTTCTCCCCCCCAGCGCCTTTCTGCAGGGCAGGGGCCAGAGGCAAAGGCACGGCTCCGTGCAGCCTGCAGGTCACGCTGCTGCAGAGCCACAAGGGTCGCTGTGCCAGCATGGACCTCTGCTCTCGGGATCCTGCTCTGTGAGGTCACTGCTTGCCCCTGTGTGGGCTGCAGAGCTCTTCTGCCAAGGTGCTGGTTTAAGGAGAGTTGTTGGGAAAGGCAGGCTTCAGCTGGAGAGACAGGTAGTGGTCAAGGCAGGCAGACAGCAGGGATGCAAGTGAAGAGAGGCAGAAACATCCAACAGCAACATCCAGCTGCCCTTTGCTGAAAGCCCAGACGAGTCAAATCAGGGACAGCGCTGCCTTCGTGGAAAGAAATCTCTGGAGAGACCAGACAACGACCTTTGCCTACAATTTGCAATGCTCATTACTTGAAATAAAGGCTTTAAACTAGTCCAGGGTGGCAGAGCACAAGGCTCATACTTGACATCATCTTACAAACCTGGAAGTCTTTTTGTACAGTTCCTCTCTAATCTCTACTGCCAACAGTGAATCAGCTTTCTGGGGTGGTTTTGCATGGTCCAGCAATTTGGGAAGGGTGCCAAGCAACCCTGAAATAACAGATGCTGACACAGACGAGCTCCTGGTAACCTCTTTGCCTCCTGAACGGCGCTAGTGGGCCCTGCTATAGGCTTGGGGTGTACCACACTTAGGACAAAAAGGTGCAGCAGCCTGTATCTCTTCACCCCCTGTATCTCTTCAGCCCCACAGGGCTGGTTTCACCTCCTGTTGTATCTCTTCAGCCCCACAGGGCTGGTTTCACCTCCTGTTTCACTTGTAGACAATCCTGTGGCAAATGCACATGTACATCTTCTCGACTGGATGGTGCTACTCTGTGTCTCATGTCTCAGGTCCCATTTTGTGTGCCCGCCTTGGCTGAGAAGTGAGGACAATCCTCTGCAAGAGGCACACAGTCAGGCCTGTCAGAGCACAGAGAAGTGCCTGCAAAGCTTCCGTTGTGTGTGGGCTGAGGAGTACAAGAGAAAAAAATAACTCCATCTGCAGAGAAACTCATCACCAGGCTAAAAGCTGTATTCTACTTGCAATTACGTTTATCTTAAGTGAAGAGAGACTTCCACCATTCCTTAGTTACAGTCTGGTATTTTTAACCTGAATGGTTCCTCTGCAAAGAGTGAAGTTCACTCTGCAGCTTTTAAGAGGAATAGAAACCAAATGCTGCAGGAAAGTGCTGGAAGAAACAGGGTAGGTTTCAGTGGTGGTGACAGTACCTTTCTGTTCAATATGTTGTGACCTCCTCCTGATGCTTACTTGCATATTCCCAGGTAGTTTTTAGGTCATTTGAAAAAAAAAACAAAAAAACAAACCTGCACAGCAGGTGGGATCTGAAGTCAGAAGTAGGAGGCAACAAAGATAACGTAGTTCTGCTTTTAGTATCTGCGTGGTGCAAGGGCTGCTTCTTCCCTCTCTCTCAATCTAGCTAAAGGGAAAACGCTGAGCAGTGTGTGTGTCTGCACACTCACTGCACAACCATTGCGCAGGAGAGCGTTCCATTCCTTGAATTTTCTTCAGATGGATGCTGCACACCTGGATGTGTACCAGACAGCGGAGACAGTGTGATGTTAGCAGTAGCAATGTGGAAATTTGGCCAGGCATGACTGGGTGACCCTGCTGCCAAAGATCCACGCAAATGCAGCGTCACAGAACAACATCCCCTCAATGCACAGAGATCCCTGATTCCCTGATTCTTTTACATTGCATCCTTCTTCACCTTAATTCATCCTGGGATAGCTTTGGGGCTGTAACAACCGACAGACTGGGAAGACCAGGCCTTTTCTGCAAAAGTGAAGGGACCTCCTCCACAATAATTGCCAAGAGCAGCTGTCACTGAGAGACACTCACTTGCCAAGAGAGTGGCATATGTGCCACCCATTTTCCTCCAGCATGGTGCTAAATGTAGGATGATGACAGCATTCAGTCCTACACGAGATGGAATTAGCAACACTCTTCTGAGAAGGTATAAAAGACCGAGGCCCAGTACAGTTTAGTTTATCCAGAAACAAACTCCAGGGAGAAAGAGGCTCCGAAATATGATATTTGTTGGTAAATTACAGTGGGCACGAGTTCCCAGAGAAAGAAGGGTGAACGCTGGTATGCTTTGGGCCAGCTGATATGCCTACCCTTACCCTGACACCCGTGTCAGCTCGGAGCAGGAGGGCTCAGTCCCACAGCAGCCCCAGCCCAGCTTGATCAGAGCTCTGCCCATCCAGCCCTGGCACATCCCTCATCCCCTCCCTTACACCGTGACGGTGGCTTGTTTACCCCATGCTGAGCATTTACCGAGGAAAAAGTAAATCCATGTTTTTCTGCTGTTTTTTTCTGCTGCACTGAGGATCTGAACACCCATCCCTCACATGGGAGCACGTGGGAAAAAGGAAGATTGATGCCATCCCTGAGCTGCCAAGGAGCTGCAGGGCATTTTCCTACCGCAGATACACTCAGAGAGTGTCTTGCAGTCCAGAGGTCTGAAAAGGAAAAGGAAAACCTGACGGTTGGGGAGAGGCAAGTGTAATTTGGTTGGAACTACAGTAAGCAAGGGAAGGTGTGCTCTCCCTAGCCTGCTGTACCTCTGAGGTCTAGTGCACAGCCTGGGTTTGTGGGAGGCTCTGACCTTCTCCAGATCGATGCCGCCTTGGCCCTGTCCCCACTGCTGGTGGGTATATCAGCAGGCAGGAGGACTTGCCTGTGTACTCACCCTGCCTTGCGCTCTCGCAGCCAACGGTGTCACCGGGAAATTTCTGAATCATCTAAGAAATAATGAGCGTTACTCACTGCCTGCCACGTGGGAGTATTTACCCACAGTAATAAAGGGAGGAGGGAGGTAGCCAAAGGTGTGTTCTGGTTCCAGAAAATCTGACGAAATTGCCAGGAAGTGGTGATGGCTGGTCTCTGCCCCAGTTACGCAGGGAAACCCCTTCAGATGTGAGGTTTTGGGTCCTTTGTATATCTGAAGGAAAACCTCCAGTCACCTCCATCCCTGCTTTTTTTTTTTTTTTTTGCCTCCAAAGGGAACAAATCAGTCCTTCTCCCTCCTACTCAGGGGAGACCTGCTGAGTGAATAGGCAGAACAGAGTATCATCATCTTAGTAAAAACCATCTGGAGGCAGGGAGGGAGCTAAGGATGAAAATCAGTATAGTACTTTCCCTCCTCTTTATGACTTGCCTCTTCATGCAATGGGAGGATAGACTGTGGGCTCTGGGCTTGGGCTGCACAAGCAAGGCAGTGTCCTGCTCCTGGGACACTGCGGCGTTTGTGGGTCCCTCAGCATTTGCTGGTATGCAGAAAACCCTCAGAGGAGCAGCAGAACAGGAGTTAAAATATTGGTGCGAGTGCAGCAAGTCACAAGGTTGAGAACACCATGAAATCCAGGAAAAAAAACCCGAAACAGATAACAGCAAGGAACTGGCAGGTGCTGGGTGGAGCAGTGACGACACCAAGGCCACACCATAGATAAGGCCACCGGGCAGACGTGGAGCAAGAGCAACGTGATGCAATCCGGCTTGGCCTCCTGCCATCGGTGCCCAGCAGTTAATGGTGCAAGAGCACCGTGGTCACCCAGGAGGGAAAGGGCTCACGATGCCAGGAATGATCTTGGGTGGGCAGAGTGGATATGGGCGGGTGGGTGCCGGTGAGCAGCTGGGAGCGAGCTCAAAGGTGGGGGCAACGCCGCAGGGGAACAAGCACGAGACTGGGTTTGGAAATAGAAGTCCCTTTCCTTCTTGCTGCAGTCTCCAGCAGAGTTTCTCTGCCTTCCTGGTGGCAAAACTGTCTCCAGCTCTGCAGGCAAACTTGGAACCTTCCTGCCCACCCCTCCTGTGTGTCTTGCAGGGCTGCAGCTGGTGAGAGTGTGGTGAGGAGGTGGCAGAGCCAGAAGCCTTGCCCCTGTCCTGGGAGAAGCCAGAGGCGAGTCCAAGGGTAGCCCCAGGTGCAGGGGATGGGGAGCATCTCCCCACATGTTGCTGTTCTGCTGGGAGCCCAGGACCCACGAGGGACAGCCCTCTTTCATGATACCTGCAATACAGAGCCCAGGCTCAAAAGCATGACTGTCTCAGACATAGCTCAGGCTGCATGGTTAATGTGAGGGCAAGCAGCCAGTAGAAAACCTGCCCCACCTGAGGAAGAATTTCCCCACCTTTACTTTGAGGGGGACAGTAGGCAAGGCTTTTGTCAGGGGCTGCAAGCCTGTGCTAGAGAGAGAAGCAGGAAAAGACAAAAACAATTTGCAAGAGGTGATTTCCCCTGTGTCATCTCTTAGCACGTCATTTACATTTTCTTTGTGAAGGCAGTGGTGTTTGAACGCCACTGAGGAACCGGGTGGTGGAAGATCAAGCCTTGTATTAGCCAACAGCTTTTCCATAGCAGGGCATGACCTGCAGCCTCTGTCACGGAGGGAATGCAGGCTTTTCCTGCTCCCCTCCATGCAAGGAGAGCAAGATGTGGAGCACACGTGTCCCAGCTGCACAGCCCCAGAGCATTGCTCCTGCACTGCTGCCAGCACGACCTGAGGAGCCGGACCACACTCAGGACCGGTGGCACAGCATGGTTCTCTGCAGGAGTGGCACCAGAGGCGTTACAACCAGCATTTTGGGTGGGTTTTTCCAGTAGTAAAAACATCGAAGAAGACTGTAAAGGCCCACGATAGCCCTCATCCAGGGCTGTGCCGAGTGTTGGTGTGGGAGCAGCTTGCCAGAAGCGGCTCCATGTTGTCCCCTACATAGCTCAGTGTTGGTTGGGGCCAGATCTGCAAGGTGGGCAATTTCCTAAGGAGATACATCCACATGTGCTGGAGAATGAGAGCTGCTGTGTCCCTAGGACCCTGCCTGCTGTGGCAGGGCCCTCCAGGGCTCACACACCAAACGCTGTGCACAGCAGGGCTTGGTCAGGGCATCATGACTATGTACACAGCCCGCTGAGGATGGAGATCTCCCACCTCCTCATTGGTCTGGGTTGCTCACCCTCTGGGATAAGGTTTCTCTCCTAACTCCCGATCTGGAAATCTTAGGGCTGCAGTTTGTGCTTGTTGCCTTTTATTACGTCATCTGGTGCTACCAAGAAGAGGTTGGCTCCATTAACTGCCTTTTCAGCAGCTCTACGCTGCTATCAGATCCCCCCTTGGCCTCCCCTCTACTAGACTAAACAAGACCTACAGGCCCCCATGTGCCTCAGGAGCAACTGCTAATGCAGTTAAATATTTACTTTAGTTGAGGGATTTCCAAAGTGGAATAGTAATAAAAGGCAAAGGTTATTGAACTGTGTAAACTCCATGAAGTAGGAATATAAAACATGTGCACAGCCACCTCGGCAAAGCAGAGGAATTATTCTGCAAGAAGAACCCTAAATTGGTCACCTTCCCCCTTCCCAAAACCTGGTCACAGCTCTGTTGAGTAGGGTGGAAGGACTTCCCAAGGGCAAGGATGGAAGCAGCCTTGTGGAAGGCCCCATAACCCTCCGGCCACGCGGTATTGCTCACCCAGACATTCTCTCTTGTCTCAGCCAGCCAGGGCCGGCATGGACCTCCTAAATCTGAGGTAAGACTGTGGGGAAGAAATGTCCTGAGCACAGTCAACGGTCAGCTCCTCAGGAAGTGCAAACATGGTGCTGTGGGTGTCTGGAGCCCTCCCAGCCTGCTGGTGGTCTCTATAGGACACCTACTCCCCGCCCGCCCCGCGCACACACAGCCACTCCTACCTGCTCCCAGGGAGAAGGAGACCCTTTGTCACCTCTGGCCCAGACTTCATCTCAGCAAGTCTGTCCCAAAGGGTTTTTTGGTCAACACCGGTCTTCAGCTATGAAACTAACTTTCTGCCCAGTGGTCCTCTTCTTCATCCTTCACCCTTGACCAATTGATTTAGACTCACCAGAGGAAAGTGGGGACAGATGTAGAAAATTCAGCTTCTCAGAAAGAGATGATGCTCATATGGAAAGACTGATGTCAAGCATGCGGTCCTGTAGGCAAAGCAGCTGGAATCCTCTGGGGTGATGATGCTTGCGCAAGAGTCCTTCACTGAAGATTGAGTGTCTCTGACCACTGAGGTTCCTCTTCAGCCTCTCTGTCCCCTCCCCACTCCGTGTGCCACCTGTGCCTATTTAAACTGGGTATGCATGCACACAGCCCCCTTCCATCACATCGAGTCTTATGACAAAGACAATTTTGCTCTGTCGATCTCAGCTGCAACTGTTTATGTGACCAAGCTGTTGAACGGAGCAAGATATTAAACCGCCCAAGACAACAGGTAGAGGAGTACAGGCAGCAACTACACCTGCAGCTCCTTGCTTCCTCTTACCTGAATTTCATTCCCTCTGTGCCATCCAATGCGTCCTATCCTCCCCAGAGATGGGGTGGTCTTGCCGCAGCATGGTAGCAGTCCTTCTGTGTGTGGGAGATCGCCCTCCTGGGGTCCTGTCCAGTGCATCAGGCAGCTGAGCGTCCACCTGGCTGGGTCTTAAGGCATAATGGCCAGGCCACATCAGCCTAAATCCCCTTTCTTTTGCATGTGAAGTCTCCCAACCCAAGAGGAGATGCCTGCCACGTATGAAAAACAGCAGCTGCAAAGCTGGAGGGCTGGTTTCAGGTGATATATACCCAGAGCTAAATTGTCTGGGTGGAGCGGAGAAGAGTAGCATTGCCTAACCCAGACTACAGTGAAAAGGGATTATAAAGCAGCCTCCAGCACCTGGAGCCTGGCGAGTGGAATCAGGGCGGTTTATCAGTTGCATTGGTGCGCTCAAATAATCCTCCTGGGTGCACAGTCCAGCTGGTCCCAGCACAGATCAAACCTGCTCAAAATGCTGCTTTTCCCAGCACTGCTGAGATAAGACGATGCCGTCCCGTATAAAGGCAGCCATGAGCGGGGTGAGGTGCACGAGCGCCTGTGCACCTGAACTGACCATGCCTGTGAAGGAGCTGCTGCTGCTGGTGGCGCTGGTGACTCTCATTGCTGCTGGTGGTAAGCCCACTCTGCTGCTGGTTGTTTGATCTTAGGTGGCGTGCTGGGAACCATGGAGGGACCAAAAAACGTGTGAGAGGACAGAAAGACCCAGAAACTCTGATTTGGAGAGGAGATGAGGAGGGCAAGCAAATACAGTGGCAGCAGGTGGGGAAGAAGGACTGGCGCAAACATACCATGCCTTACTAGCAGTTCAGGGCCAAGATTTACAGGCTGGTTCACCAACCATATTGCACTCGGGACAGGGATGGGATTAGAGAACAGGCTGCCCAGGGAGGTTGTGGAGTCTCCTTCTCTGGAGACGTTCAGAACCCACCTGGACATGTTACTGTGTGACCTCCTCCAGGTCACCGTGCTCTGGCAGGGGGGTTGGACTGGATGACCTTCCAAGGTCCCTTCCAACCCCAAAAGTTCTGTGATTCTGGAATGCAAATGGGAACCAGGATCTGGGAGGACAGCACATACACTGGGGTGGCAGCTGATGTTTTTCATGCCTATGTGAAGACCTGCAAGTCTTTGCGAGAGCATTATGTGCTCAGCACATTCACGTGGGAAGCAGATGTTTGTAGGCTCTGGAAGACTGGTGCCACCTTGGTGCATGTAGCGGTGATTCTGCAGCAGCCCACATGTGAGCCCTCACATTCCCAGCACATTCGTGCACTGCACGGAAAGGCTGTGAACTGTTGCTACTGCTCTGCCTGACTGCAAAAAATGAACCCACCAAATGCAGCTCTCCCTGGGGGTGGCTGTTGTCTGGCTTTGCAGCGTCACCCAGCCTCAGCCCTCTCTAGATACTCGGTGTGCCCGTGTGGCACTGTATAGGTTCACATTTTCTGGGATGTGTTGGATGCTCTGTGGATCTCCTGGTGCAGAGACTAGAAGAGACAGGTTAGAGGGTTGGAACAGGCATTCCCAGCTTTGTCCCAGCTGGCTCAGCTGTGGATGGAGTCTGTCCATTATGCTGCTGGGGAGGGGGAGGTGGTTTCATGCCCCTCATGAAACCCACACAGCTGCTCTGGGTCCTGCACAACACTGCCTTCTCTTTGGTTTGGATGTGACCCTCTGTCAATCCTTGTGTTCCTGCTACCAGTCACAGCTCTGTCACGCTCACAGGTCTCTGCTCTATTTCAGGGGCAGAGCTGAACAAAGAAAATGGTCAGAGAAAGGTAAGAAGTTTCTGGTTTTCCTTGTTCATAGCCTGAGATGGGATTTAGTCCCTGGCATGCCTGAGGGAAAGGCTATTCCCAGCAATCATAGCCAGCCTCATGGGTACTGGTGCTCCAGCATCAAACCCACATCCAAGCCTAGGCTGTGAGTCCCTCTGAAGGGTGAGGGGGCCTATTCTCCCTGCTTTCCCACTCTGTGTGCCTGCCCTGCCCTGTCCAGGGCAAAGAGAGTCAGATCTCCAGTACTTGCTCCTGCCTGGCTGCCGTGGGAGGAGGAGATGGGTGCTGCTGGCACTGAAATGTGGGCTGTTGTTCCTCCTTTCCAGCCGGTGTGCGGAGACATGGTTGAGCTACAGGCCTGCCCCCTCCTGTACTTGCCTGTCTGTGGGACTGATGGGAACACCTATGCCAACGAATGCCAGCTCTGTGTGCAGCAAATGTAAGCTCATGCACTTGGCAGACACCTCCAGGGGTCTAATTCTGGTTGTCTGAAACTGGGAGGTTGTGAAATACTGTCATTTACACTCCTCTGTGCCCGGGGAAAGTCATGACAGAAGGGAAGCAGACATGTTCCTGCTGGCAAAGTGGAAGAGGACTTCTTCATGTCAGCCGAGCCTGCGAGCTTCGCCCTCCTGCTCTGGCAGTGCCCACAGATAGGTGCAGGCGTGCTGCCAGCCCTTGCCTGCAGGCTTCTGCCGCATCCTT
>NW_009736025.1:0-18097 GCF_000703405.1 Apaloderma vittatum | reverse complement strand
GTGAGTGGCTCCTGAACCACTGCAGGCTGAAGGATTTTAGCTCATTGTGTTGGCAGGGAACTAATCCCACAGAAGAGCTGAATATTAATCCATTGGATCATCTTGCTAAATCAGACCACCCTGTGGCTGCATCATTAGCAGATCCAAAAGGTGGGGCAGGAGTCCATGGCCAGGAGACACTCAACATGAGTGCCTGCAAGCTGGCAACAACCCAGATGCTCCATAGAGGACGAGAGAAGGTCCCACCATGTGCTGTCTGTAATCAGAGAAGGCAGAGTTGAACTTAGATGGGCGAAAATGTCAACTAAGCATCTAGTCTGGACAGTGAAATAGCACCACCAAGTCCTTCAAAAGGACTTCTGTGAATGCAAACACCCACTTGTTGCCTCGTGGCTCTTTTGGCAGAACTTCAGACCAAAGGTACTACCATAAACTTGTGGACTAGAGCAACAGGGACATGATGAGAAGCAGAAGAGTTGCTCTGGGGCAGTGAATCTACCCAGGTTGAGAACTGACTGGACTGAGCAGGGGCTCTTGCTGGAAAGGGGCCAGGGGTGAAGATCGGGTTGAACACAGGTCAGCAGCGCATTTGCGTGGAAAATAACACAAACTGTGCGCTGGGCTGCAAGAAGAGAGGGATGACCAGCTTGTCAAGGGAAGCTGCAAGGAGGTACAAAGGAGCTGTATCCAGCTGGCCCAGGGAAGTGGAAGCTTGTGGGGATTGGGCAGCAGCCTATGGTTGCAAATGGGATGGAGCCACATGCTTTTTCATGGTCGCAGGTGATGCAATAGCCCCAACAGGTACAGGCTGGACACGGGGGAAAGGCCTTCCCTGGAAGGGTGGTGCACCATGCAGGTAGAGGGAGTCTCCATCCTTTGGTGGTGCTGGTTAGGGCTCAGAGCTGTGGCCACCACAGCCTCACACTGGGGACAGCCTGGCTGTGAGCAGGTTGGTCTGGAGACCCATCACCAGTGCTGCACACCCAGGGAGGGGACATCTGTGGACCAGGATGTCTTGCAGTCACCTCTGCTTTTTAGACAGGAAAATGAACAAGCCAATCCTGTAATAGCGAGCTCTGTTCCTTGGGCTGGATGGGAGCCAAGTATGACTTGGGTGTATTTCTTTCAGCTCTTACTCTTTTTTTCCTATGTTTTTCTAGGAAAACCAGGCAAGACATCCGAATTTTGAAAGATGGGGAGTGTCAAGATATCTGATCTTTCTGGTAGTTCTCCCAAGACTAGAAACAGGTGATTAATTGATCCTGTGTTCTCTGTGCTGCATGCGTATTTAAGTTAGTGATAGTGAATAATAAAATGACATGCACAATCTTACTTCGGCAGCACTTTTTAATGTAAGGCTGAGGGAAAACAGCACGAGTCAGTTCTCACAAAGGGCTACTGAAAGTGTACTGAAATCCACATCAACAAACCAGAGCTCTGCACTGTGAGTATTATTTCACCCACATTCCTGTGAGAAAGACCAAGTTGGAGTAGCCAGAACACACAGATCCCATGAAGAAGGCACTGAACGAGTGCAGGTGTTTTTTTCAGGAGGCAAATCAGCAAAGGGAAAATAAAGTTTCTTCAGAGTGGGAGAAGATAACTCCCCAGCTTCCTAAAAACACCACCACTCCCAGAGCTGATGTGAATTTAAAATAATAACATTTTGTGCTAGATGTTATTCAGCTTTCTATGCAAGAACCTTTCACAAAGGGAATCATCCCAGATAACATACGGGAGCATGGAAAGAGCCTGAGTGGACACCCTGACTGCAAGGAAACCCGGATCTCTGCTCCAGTGCTTGAACGCCATCTCCAAACTGAACTAGTTTTCCAGAAATGCTCTCTGGGAACTGCAGTTTCCCAGCCGGTGGCCAAATTTCAGGTCTAGGTTGCTCCTGGTGTCAAGGCTGCCTTTGAGACTGTGGCAGGGCACAATCCAGTCACGGTAACGGTGTAAGTGTGCATCAGCAGTCCTTGGGGATCCATCTGCTCTTTTGTTTCCCACTTCTACCAGATGGGACTTGACTCACCTTCCACAAAATAACTGTAATGAGGTTGTTCAACTTGGGTGTGCAAGGGCATTCCTTTTCCTGCAGTGGCAGAGAGCAGAGGGCACTGGCTAATCCAGGACTTGCCTCCTGAATGCAGCTCAGTCCTGCATCAGGTGTTGTTTTTCTACAGAATGACCGGCTGACATTTCTGATCAGCTTTGCAAAGTGCGTCAATGTGAATTAAAGCCCTCCATGGACAGATCTGTGCTCACCCACAGGGGATCATGCTGCTCTGACTTGCTACTATACTCACACAACTCATTTGCAGGCTTCGGGGTACAGGTCTGGGGTGCATCAGACAGTCAAGTTTGCTCCCTCAGGTGAGTGACCATCCTGCGAGTCTGGGAGCTGTGACAGTGCCATGGCTACTGTGCTTGGCCAGCTGGTCATGTAATCCATCCCCCACACACCTCTTACAGTTCTGAACATTTCTGGCATCACCAAGTGGGACACCACAGCACCATAATGCACGCCTAAGCCATTGATGATAGATTTAGTGCTGCAGCTGGAAACAACACTGAAGAGCATAAAACAGCCATGCCTGGTCAGATGGGAGAGCCACCGTCCTCTGGCCCAGAGGCAGAGGCAGCTGCTGTCATTAAAAGCTTTTCATTAAAAGCTCTTCCCCCCGCTCTCCTCCATTAGCCTGGTTAATTTTTCAGAGTTGTTCAGAGTTGCCCTGTTTTCCTTCCTTGGATGCTTTCCACATCTCTAGAGGACATGACACAGCCCCATTGCAAAAGGGGTTGCCCCCTTCTGCTCTTCAAGTGAGAGATGGTCTGGCTATGTGCTGCTCCCTGTGTTGTCAGTCCTCCTGTGCAGACCTTCAGACAGCATCTCCTCTGTACTCTAGGGAAGGGCTTAGGTGAGACTGTCATCCCAAAAACACTTCAACGGTGAACAACACAAAGGCATTGCCCATCTTCCGCCTGGGGTTTCTGCTCCTGCTGCTGTCAACCCAGCTGCAGGCAGGACGTTTTTGGGCAGCTCTGTCCCAGCTCTCTGCCGTGGCCGAGGGGAAGGTTGTGGCCAGCATAGCATGGTGCATACCTGGGACCCGTTCTCCCCCGAGCTGGGGGAGGGGGACACAAGTCACAGAGGCAGAGTGGCTGCAGCCCATCGCTGTGTATCCTCTGAGAGCCATGTATATTTGCAGAGGCTAGGAAATAGACAATTTGAGGGCTCTTCTGAAGAGGAACACCACATGCCTCCGGCACAACATGGAGTGTTTACTCAGAAACTGCAGAGCTAAAGCACACACTTGTGGGCCAGACCTACAAGGTCAAAGCGTGGGCAGCCTCCAGACAGAATTAGTGTTGACTCTAGATGCAGTGAATTCAGAGATACTCATCCTCCCCAGATTTGCTTATTTATTTCACACAGTTCAAGAGCAAATGGCAGACTAAAGAGGAAGAGAACAAAGTGATTTAACTCTACTGCAGACCTCAGGCACCAGAGCAGGATGGCTGGATCCATCCTGGTGCAGAGAGCCTGACCCTGAAGCCTGGCAGCTCTGTGTCTGGTGAGGTCAGGCGAGGCTCATGAGGCAGTTGGTGGGTAGCAAGATGCACTGGCAAAGGGTATGCTCATGGATTTGCACTTCTGCATAATGCCTGTTGAATTCATCCATTGGTTTCTCATCTCTTCATGCTTCAGTCAAGGAAAGGATTATCTTCTTTCACAGGCACGATGGTTCATCACACAGAACTACTGGCAGTCCTGCTTCCCAGAGAAGTGTGCTGCAGCCAGGCAAGTTGCCCCAAAACCCACCTCAAGTCAGGGAGTGAAGGACAAGCTTGAAAATTGCTTCTCCATTGCTGTCATGCAAGACAACACTAAAAGAAGTGGCCTGACACCCTGCCAGAGTGACATCAGCTTAGCTCCCCCAGCTGCCCTTGTGTTCAGGACTGCATCCATGGCTGCAGGGAGGGACAGGCAGATCTCTGGATACCCAGAACAATGCCAGACAAGAGTAAACAGAGATACCACTAAGGGTCCTAAAAAGCTTTGACTTGTACACAGAGACAAAGCCTGGTGTTGCTGTGTCTGCAGTGACAGCAGTCCCAACAGTGCCAGGAGACGGGTCCAATGGCAGGATACAGTCCAGCTGTCCCTTGGACAAAGCATTTCCAGGGCTTTTGGGTAAGGAAAGCCATGTGGGCCTGTCAAGCAGCTCCAGTGGCACGTGAGGAATCTGTCACACTGGGGTTGCTGGAAACCTGGCTCCTCCAGGTCCTCACCTAGCAAACTGGATGCATCCATGAAGTGGCTAGCTACCAGGGCTAGCTGAACGGGTACGTGGGGAGAAAGGGGAGGGAAGGAGTGCCTGGCATGCTGTAAAGTGTCCAGCTGCAACAGTTTATGCAATCGAGACTGGCCATAAAGTCTAAACTACTTGCACGAATTCATCCATAGCAAAGGGGGATGCAGCTTTGGCCACATCTGCTGGAGAGTTCTGCTGGAGAAGAGTCTGCTGTGTTGCTGATGGGTGACAGGAAGGCGACACTGGGCTCTAAGACAAGCCCAGTGTCCCTGGCATTGTGGCCTCTCAGTGCCACCACTTCAGCGCAGACACAACTCAAAACTAGGCAGCGGAGTCTGCAATTTCCACACTGTTACACATCACCAAAGCCTTCCCATAGGATAATAAATTCACTTCCTTGGGATTTAAATTCACACACCAGAGCCAAACCTTACAGATTCCATTTGCAGAGGTGCTTCCATTAAGTGCCTCAAAAGAATGAGGGCACAGCGACTCTTTTACAAATGGTCTTTACAAATCTATTGGGTTTTACTCAGCTAGAAGACAGCTGAGTGACATTCACAGTACCAGCGCTGCAGTGTCATATGGCAATGTTTTGCTGAGTCAAGAGTCATTTATCAGACCTCACCAGGCTTCAGAGTGACTGAGTAGACGTGGGGTGTGAGAAGCCAAGTAAGCCACGGCCTGAGCGTGCACCCAGTTCCCATGGATCACTGAAACACCTGGGGATTTCCACACTTTCTTCCAGGTGTCACGTCACCTGCATGCAACCCAGAATATGTCAAGCTCTTTGCAACAGAGTGTTTCCAGATGTGAAGCACTATGACCAGGCATATAGAATCATAGAATAGAATTGTCTGGGTTGGAAAAGACCCTTAAGATCAACAAGTCCAACTGTTAACCTAGCATTGCCAAGTCCATCGATAAACCATATCCCTGAGCATCACATCTACACATCTTTTAAATATCCCCAGGGACAGTGACTTAACCACTTCGCTGGGTAGCCTGTTCCAGTGCTTCATAAGCCTGTTGGTGAAGAAGTGTTTCCCAATATCCAATCTAAACCTCCCCTGGTGCAACTTGAGGCTGCTTCTTTTCATCTTATGTTTTTGTTGTTTGTGAGAAGACACCAGCCCCCCACCTTGCTGCAACCTTCTTTCATGTAGTTGTAGAGAGCAATAAGGTCTCCCATCAGCCTCCTTTCTTCCAGTTCCCTCAGCTGCTCCTCATAAGACTTGTTCTCTAGACTCTTCACCAGCTTTGCTGCTCTTTTGATATGTTCCAGTGCCTCAATGTCTTTCCTGAAGGGCCCAAAACTGCACACAGTTCGAGGTGTGATATGGTTTCCTCCTCCCCAAGCACTGTCTTTGCATAGTAGAGCATCCTGCAAGATACAGTTTTCAGGATCTCTGTGAGGCAGCATGACCCCAGGCCATGCAGCATCACAGGGCGTTGGAATATGGACACCCTCACCAGCACGGGACATCTTTCCCTCGCTTGTGACTGAGTTACAAGAAGCTCCCCTGTGAATGACTTGGAAGCCTCACATCTCTTTATGCCATTCATGCTCCTGGCCCACGCTCCGGTATCAGAGCCTTCCCATATCTGCTCTGCTGCCACCACCCTGCTGCTTCTTTTGGGGCTGTTAAACCTGCCCCACCTCTCTGGAGGTACCACGTAATCTGCAGTGGACACAGGGGAGGAGCCCTAGAGCAAAGTGGTAACTCAAGGGATAAGCAGAAAGACAGCAGAGATGACCACAGACACCCAGGTTACGTCTTAAGAAACCCACACACAAAATTTCAAAGAGAACCTGCAGAGAGCAAAGGTTGTAAATTAAAAAAAAAAAAAAAAGGAAAAACAGAAGGAAAAAAAAAAAGACTCGACAAGACTGGAGACAGGACAGATCTATGCTGTGGAGCTTCTCTGCTGCTCTGCTCCAGGGCAAGTCTTGGGACTGCAGAAGGAAGTGGGATCATCCCTGCCATGAAAGGTGGGCTATGCCCAAAGGACCTGGGAGTAGCTACATTGTGGGTTGAAAGTAGCCCTGAAGAGAAGGATTTAGGAGTGTTGATAGATGAGAAGCTCAACATGAGCCGGCAGGGCGCTCATGCAGCCCAGAAGGCCAACTGCATCCTGGGATGGATCCAGAGAAGCGTGGTCAGCAGGTCAAGAGAGGTGATTCTCCCTCTTTACTCTGCTCTGGTGAGACCCCACCTCGAATATTGCGTCCAGTTCTGGTGCCCCCACCATAAGAGGGACGTGGATCTGTTGGAGCGTGTTCAGAGGAGGCCACAAGGATGATCCAGGGGCTGGAGCAGCTCTGCTACGAGGACAGGCTGCGGGAGCTGGGATTGTTCAGTCTGGAAGAGAGAAGACTTCGGGGTGCCCTAATAGCTGCCTTCCAATACCTGAAGGGAACCTACAGGAAGGCTGGGGAGGGACTTTTTACAAGAGTGTCCACTGATAGGACAAGGGGAAATGGGTTTAAGTTGAAGGAGAATAGATTTAGATTGGACCTTAGGAAGAAATTCTTCAGTACGAGGGCGGCAAGACTTTGGAATAAATTGCCCAGAGAAGTTGTGGCTGCCCCCTCCCCGGAGGGGGTTCAGGCCAAGCTGGATGGAGCTGGTAGAAGCTGAAGCCCAAATACTCTGGTGCTGAGTCCGTTAGAAACTGGCCAAAACGGTGACATGTCCGCGGTGCAGTAGAACTGTTATACACAGGTATTATCTTAAGCTTTTTTGTGCTATCCCAGCGTGAGAAACTCTGAAGACAGTTTGCAGAGGAGGCTGGGATCGCCACCTTATCTCACATGCAGGAAACTGAGGCAGACTGACCTAGGGGCCCAGACACGCAGACTGCAGGGCAGGGAGCAGGGTCTCAGGATCGAAGCCACGTACCAAGCAGAAGCTTCTCCTTTGCAGCTACACTATCCCCAAATATGGTCCTACGGAGGTTATGTGAGCCTGCATGCTGGGCAGATCTGGGGCTGCAAAGGGCAACAGGGAGCCAGGAGCAACACTGGTTGGTCCTATGATATCCTCCAGGGATATCCTTGCAGGAAGCAAGGGACCAGCTGGGTCTTCCCACTGGTGTCACTGGGGCTGCCCATTGCCATCGTGCTTCATCAAGGAAATGCTATTCTCACAGCCTTGATCCACCAAGTACTGGACCAATGAGCTATTGGGAAGTCCTCAGCACACACAGCCTGGAGTCCCAGTATGGATTCATTATTCTGCCTGGATTTCCCAGGAAGGTGGTGTGGTCCTTGTACAGACCACAGGAATTTGGCAGTCCGCATCCTTAGGGGCTTCCAAAGCATATGGTGCCACAGCTGCCCTGACCTCCTGGGGCAGACACTCCTGCTTTCAGGGAGACTGGAGCGGAGACAGAGGTCCCTTCCCATCAGCACTGCTGGGGTCCTGTGCAAACACCCTTCAGACCGCATCCATCCCATTCCAGACCTTGCAAGGGGTCCTCAAGGCCTAACACCACCACCTTGCATCTCAATCTGGAAACCTGCAGCAAGGCAGTGCCTCATCCTGCCCTGCCAAGCAGATTCTCACTACTATAAAGGAGGACACTTGACCCACAGTTTAGCAGCAGTGAGTGTAACTTTCCTATCTGAAGTGGAATTATTTGCTGTATAAAAGGAGTAACATGTTTTGCAATCCACACAGTAGATCCTGGGCAGAGACTCGCACTCTTTTGCACTCTGATAAGGAGAATATTATTATCCTACTAGTGGCCCAACCAGATAAGATGTTTTGGGCGGGTAGTGTGCATTTTTTTTGAAGCTCTCACTATGCTGCACCAGTATCTCCAGATGCTATTCCCAGGGAACTGAGTTGCTCTTCACCTCAAGCTGCAAAGAGCAATGGAGGGTTCAGACGGAAACCAGGCTTCTTCAGACTTTTCCCTGGACACTTCTTCTCCCCCAGAGGAATACACCGTGCCAGGTAATGATAAGACCACTTCTAACTTGAGTTTTTGAGAGAGGGGAGAATGAACTTTGTCACCAGTAGTTTGCAAAAAAGAAGTTAATAATTACCAGTTTATGCTTGGGGGATGGAGGATGTACATTTAACTGCAAATATGTATGTTTTTTTCCAAGACGCGATCACAAAGGCAGAAGCACCTATGACAGTTTTTCAGCTCAAAGTCCTTCAGGCAGCATCAATAATACTGTCTGTCTGCAGACTTGGCAATACTGTCGCACTGTTGCTTTAGCCTGATGCTTTTGTGTTTTGGTTTTTGTTTCTTTTAATTTAACCTTTGTGTCTTTGTGTCCTCTGCTAAACAATTTTTCATCAGGATGCAGATGTTCTATTGTGATCTTTCCTGCCTAGCACTATCCGGCAACAGATGGCTTTGGAGCAGCTGTGGGAGTGTTCTCTTGGACCAGATAGAAGGCTTTTGCTACCTGTGCAAAACAATATGCTTGAGATGGGTAGAGAAGGAGACTGCAAGCAGCCAAAAATGCTTTTATGTCTCACAAGACATTTTGAAAGGGGAAGGGAGTTACTCTAGCTGCAAAGGGATGTATAAAGGATTACGTACTTTAGTAGTTAAACTGATACTTCTACTGCAGTTGGTAACTTCATCTTCCCATGCAGCTTCCTGGCTTTTTCTGTGTGGACGGCTGGCTGTGCCCTGCTGCCTCTGATACCGCTTCATGTTGCAGAAGAGTTTCCAATTTGGGGAATGTCTGCTCAGCTGTACACTGTGCGGTCCAAGAGCAGCATTTTTCATCTCAGAGGTTGAGATCATCTCTGGTCATGCCAAGATGCCCCTGCCATGTCTGAGATACTCCGACATTGTCATTGCATGTGGCCTTCACATTCCTGTCACATTCTGCTTTTCCCTTTCTCTTTGGTCTGGTCAGGCTGGATTTTGTTTTCTAAAAGAGGACTCATCTTCTCCTGTATGGTTCTACCATGCTCAGAGAAAAGAGAGGTTCTCATAGATACCGAACAGAAAAAAAGCAGTAAAAACCTGAAAAAAACCTAATAGGTAACAAGAGGAAGTAGAGTTATTTATTATTTTGTGGTTTGATGCTGTCTGTTACTATTATTAGGCAGCACTTAGAATAGTATGCCCAAATTTAGGCAACTCATCATGAGAAAGAATAAAAGCATATCAGGATGAGTATAATAAAAGAATAAAAGCATATCAGGATCAGCAAGATTGCTGTAGGCTAGCGCGGATAGTGCATGCGCACAGGCAGACAAAACCAGGCATGTTCAGCCAGCAGAAGGCTGAGAGGGAGATCTCATTGCAGTCATCCTCTGCCTAACAGGGGTTACAGAGAAGGGAGAGCCAGATGCTTTCTAATGACAGAAGGGACCAGGTCCACATTGTAAAGATGGCTGGATAGAAAGGGAAAAAAGGCCAAATTAATAGTGACAGTGGTGCAGAGACCAGAGAGGTGGGCTTTGTGTTATTCCCAGCTTCTCTGGACAAGGTCCTGGACGTCTCAATGTAATTTTAAAGTTGATCCTGCTTTGATGAGGACATTGGAACCGATACCAACAAAAATCCTTTCCAGGCTAAATTTCTGCAAAATCATTAATTATCAGAAGTGGCTTTCGTAAAGATCTGGTTTGGGTAGAAGTTGGCTCCTGCTGTCAGTTTGGGTTTTTTTCTGTCCTGGGCTACTTCTTTTTCTTATATTTAACAGACATCTGGAGCAAAAAGGCAGTATTTCCAGCTCAGCCTTGGAAGTCCTTCTCAGCTTGCCAGTTATCCCAGTTGGATGAGGGAATGACAAAATGACCATACTTCACTTATTTGACCTATTACTGTAGTGTGAGATGAGGCTTTTTGTGACGAGAGCTGGATCTGATTACATCTGGAAGGAATAGGTCATAGTTTTGCTTCTTCATTGTGTGGGTCTTGTTGAAACTATGAAAATCAATCCTTTTGTGACCTCTTCAGTGTACCTATGGGGAGAGGCCCCTCTCCTTCCAGGCTGTAGGGGAAGTGGTGCTGCTCCTGAACAATATCCTTTGCCTCAGTGCTACCTGCTCTAAGTCAGGTCTTTAGCATCACAACTTGGAGACCAGGCTAGAAAATTCAAGGGTGACTGGGTCGGAAAGCGCAAAACCTATTGCTACCTCACCAGGGACTTTGTTAGGACATGGACATAGGGAGGAAGTTCAGTGCTGGCTTCAGTAGAGTTCAGGGAATTCATTTGCCCAGGTGTAGATGGCTGATGCCTTTGCCTCAGGAAGCCATTTGGAGCCTTTTGCAGCCAGTGAAATGGGCTCGGCTGAAGGCGGCGTCACACAGAGTGACTGGGACCCCGGAGGGATGCCCCTCCCCTCTCTCCTGGTGACCTGCACATCTTGCCCAAGTGGTAAAGTCAGCGTTGGAGATTTTTCACATCAGTCAGTCTGTCCTCAGCCCTTCTGTGGTCTTTCATAGCTGCAAACTAGCTTTGGACTGCCTGTGTGGTCTTTGGGACCAGTCTCCTCACACCCAGCACTGTGTGCTAGACCTGTTCTGGTCTCTGGTTGAGTCACCATCCCCTACAGGGACTCAGCTTAATACAGAGGAGCATCTGTGTACAGGAAAGCCTGTGCTCTCTGGCTCACCTCCACAGACCTGTTCCGATGGTGTAGGGCTGGCTGTTCTGCAGGGCAAGGCTGGTTTGTACCAAGACTTGCTTCATGACAAAAAGAGCATGGCCTCTTGCGTCAGTGCTCTGTCACCAGGCAGGAAGGATCATGTTATTCCTTGGCCAGTATGTCATGAGTGCTAAACTCGCTTTGTCCTTGTAGAAGTCATCATCACCTACCGCTTGAGAGACCGGGAGATGCTTCGCAAAAGAAAAGTAGAAGCCCAGGAGAGAGACTCACTTCAGTGGATTATGAGGTAGGTCTTGCTTATGCTGTGAAGTCCTTTTCATGTTGCACTAAACCTGAGCCCAGGCATGGCAGCCCAGCCCCTACATCTTTGCACGAGGACAGAGCCAAGCTGGGCCCCATCAGTCTTTTGTGGGGAAAGCTGACCTGCAGCTAGTACCTGCTGAGGGTCTAGGTAGGCACTGGGAGGCAGAAGTGGGCTGGGGGTTGGTTATGTAGGTGGTGGGCTGGGTGGCAATCAATCTGCAACCACAGCAAGCGGTGAGGGAAAAATTTGGTGCCAGCTACTGCTGGGATGGATGTGGTAGCGATCACAGCAGGGGACCTGGTGAAGTGGCCTCAGGGCAGGAGGGAAAGTCCTCCACCCCACACCTAACTTCTCACCCCCAACAGTAAACAGGAGAGAAAACAGCAAAGCAGAAACCAGTCAAAGAGAGCCTGCAGAGGCAGGGGCAGACGGAGCAGACTGGAGACCATACAGGAGACAGATCATCAGTCCAGCCCTCAGGTGGAGGCTAAGCCAGCTGCCTCTGTGCCGGCATCACCTGAGCCAGTGCCTGTGTTGACCATCCAGGATCTGATGGCTGAGATGGACTCAGGAGCTGCGGAGGGCGTGCTGGCAGCCAGGAGCCAGGATCTCATGGGTGAGTTGCCAGAGAGCCACTGGCCCCGTGGAGGGCTCAAGGGAAAGTATAGTGCCACCTCTTGAGGACTGTTAGCCCAGGTTGCCCACCTTTTCAACCACCAGCCCTGAGCACCACTAGGGCAGGGGTCCCTATCCCACCAAACGTTACCTGGGTAGCTGTGAAAGGCTGGAGGGAGGGATGTTGGGACTGTAGAGGCAGATACCACTCTCCAAGCCATAGGGAGGTATAAAAAGACTACTGCTGCCAGTAGAGTTGTCGACATGGGGTCTGTGGTCCCTGGTTCTAAACAGCTCCTAGCCCTGAGGACACCTCTGTGGCTCTGCCAAGAGCCAGGCTATGGTAGAGATGACATCAAAAGAAGATGCAGTCTTTTGAGGCCAGAGCTGGTTAGGGATAGCCAAAGCCTGGGCACACTCTGTCCAAAGTCCAGCCAGATTTGGGGCTGACACTGGGTTGGTGTGGAGGGAAAGGCGGACACTAGGGCAAAAGGTGAGCGTCAGCAGGGGACTGTCCTTTTGAAACCTGCCAGGACTGAGGCACGGAGGGCATTAAGCTGGTCTGAACAGCAAATTGCCATCTGGGATCAGGAGATCCATTTACAGCTAATGCAGCTTGGACTGGCAGGAATTGCTTCCAGAACTGGCTTGGGAAGAGGAGGGCACATTTACTTTAAGTGGTCAGTGGGCCAAGCATATAGGTTGCTTCAAAACCAGGAAAAGCTAGGATATGCTCCCAAGGAGGTAAGGATCCTCTGACCCCAAACTACTGCATCTGCAGCAATGTCTGTGCTGGGGAAGATGAGGAGGCTTCTCACCTCATGGGTGGCAACACCCTCATGCCATGGAAGAGCTCATTCTGCATTGTGGGTACTGGGACTTGCTGCAGTAAATCACATTAGTCCAGCTCCCAGCCCTGAGATCTTGAAAAGGGGAAGCATCAGGGCTGCATTTATTTGCGTCCTACCTTCAAACCCACCAGGGCTTTACCCTCTCCAACCCTCTTCCACAACCACTGTGTCCTTTTAAAGGCAGAGAGCTACCTGACATCACAGGCAATCACAGGAGCCTGGCTTTAGCACAGCGTGGTGGGGTAATGAACAAAAGGCCCTCCAATATGAAATTATTCGTCTCTTACATTGCCTTATAGGTGAAGAAGAGCGGCTGGAAGCAGCAGAAGTAGAAATACCAGAAGGCTTGAATATTCCACTGGAAAATGACTATCAAGATGATGAGTGCGACACACCTAATCTGCTTTAAGTTTCCCATTTCTTTTCCTTGAGAATTTTCTGATTCCTGCCCGAAAAAAAACTCTGAGAAGTACTGCACAATGGTTTTTCACTAGCTTCTTCCTTGGGAATAATAAAGTCTGTACTCTTCTGATTACTCCACTCTCTATGCTTCTTTCAGGTTAAGACCAGGGGAGCGTGACCGTCTGAGCAAAGGCAGCTCTATGGGAGCTGCCTGCTGCCTGTGACTCACGACCCCCCCGGCCCTCTCTGCAGGCAGGCTGTTTTACCTGGTGGTGGTCCCACAGAGGGCTGCACAGTGCCCCTCCACACTTCAGTTTAAGCCTACAGAGCAGCATCCATCTGCAGAAGTGCGAGTGGCATTGCAAAGCTGAAACCCACCCTCCTGCACGCACAGCTGGCTGGAGCTGCTTAACTTGGGCATTTTCCCACACCTGATAAGTCCTTGATGTTACTATCTGCAGACTGAAGGTCTTTCTCAAAGTCTGTTTTTGTCCCTTGTAAACAGCTTTCTTTCCTAAAGCCTTGAAAGCGTTTTGTTTTCAATTTCTGGGACACCTCGCTCCAATCTTGCTGAGCCGCTGCGTTAGGTAAACAAAAGATGTTTGAAAACGGATGAGTGCGACAGGCTGAATCTTGGCTAAACCATACACTTTTGTCAGGGAAATTTCATCTGGGGCAAAGACAAGGAGCCACTCTTCACAGCTGTTGTGTCCCTGGCTCCCTAGGCACACACCCAGGATTTCTCATGAAGCCAGGAAGGAATGGGGCACCTTCTCTCTCTTTTCTCACATTTCTGGTCTTGTGGTCTTCTCTCCCATGCTTGCTTTCTTACATTCCTGTAATATCCTGGCATAGAGGCTCTTCCTCTTCTTGGGGTGGAGGTCTCAGGCCATTACCTGACTTACCAACGGTCTGGTCAACTAGAGTGCAGGGCTGGGCAGGCCCTGAAGTCACACTTGATTTGAGAGATTTATGGTGGGGTTTTTTTATGGCTCCAGAGACATCACTGCAGCTTTCCCAAAGCCCTGTAGGCTCTGCGTCTCAGCAGATGTGACATCTCCCTGATGACACCAGTAACACTGTCTCTCCGCTAGCAGGATGGACATCACTGGCTCCCACCTCTGCTTCAATCCCAGGACATCACAGGAGGGGCAAGAAACATCACAGGAAGGGCAAGAAACATCACAGGAGGGGCAAGAAACATCACAGGAGGGGCAAGCACTTAGCACAGCCTCCCCACCCAAAAATCCTGCAATGACTTCTGCAGTTACACTGTCAGAAGGTCTAAAGCACCTGGTGGGTGTAAAAGCAGAAAGCATCCAGCAGCCCCATAACCAAACAAATGCAGCCTGTTTCTCACAGGCAGCTCTGAGAAGGACGGATCTCCCTAAGCAGGTGCCCTGTAACTGTTTTGGTCTCCGCACACGTCTCAGCTAATGCAGGCTGTGCTCTCCTCTTGAGTGACTGATACCGGTGGGAACAGAGGAAGATCTTTCACCCTTTGTGAAAAACCACTTAAACCTCATTCATAACCACAAGTAGTTAAGGCATAATGGGAGGGCCTTGTGGAAGCCCTGCAGCATGGGGGGAACGGTAGCTGGGGAGGATGCTGAACCCAGCCCAAGGCACTGGGTGAAAGCAGTTGAGGCTGCACTGGTCTAAAGGGGAGGCAGAGGCAGGAGGCTGTGTTACAGTTGAGCCCTGTCACAGAAAGCTGTGCTGGGGTCCTCTTGCATGTGTGGTGCCCACACCACATTATAAGGAGGCTGGGTGGTAGAACCTGCTGCTGCCAGGCAGGCCAGGAGAACCTTCTGCCTGGCAGAGCTCCACACATGCTGTGGTGGGGGGTCAGCAAGAGCTGCTGGCTCTTTCCAGCTCTCCAGCCCTCTGCAGTGATCACAGGAAGCACGAATCAGCCATGCTGCCCCCCTCCACGTCTGCAGACATTTAGGCTCATCTGGTTTCCAGAGCTTCTTAGAATTTTGGGAGAATAAACTTCTGGGAGACTCATCTCACAGCTCCTGTCCATCAAGGATGGCACAAAACAACCACATCTCTCCTTCTCCAGTGCTGAAGTGGAGCTGAA
Source organism: Apaloderma vittatum (assembly GCF_000703405.1). Lineage (NCBI taxonomy): Eukaryota > Metazoa > Chordata > Aves > Trogoniformes > Trogonidae > Apaloderma > Apaloderma vittatum. The sequence goes on along the minus strand of NW_009736025.1, from coordinate 2,930 downwards.
GGAGGTGGCAAAAGCCAGGTGAGGTCTCCATGAACACGGGGGAGCTCTCATTGCTGAAATATGTGAGGAGCTCTCTGCGGACAGAGGCTGGTGGGAACCAGTGAAAGTATCTCAGCAGAGATGCCTTTGGTGGCCGTGAGGTCCTGGAATGACTCTGCGGACTGCACACTCTGTCTTAGAGCTGCTCTCACTCTAATTGGATTCTTTGGCAGCTGGTAAGAAAGGTGTGCCTGCAAGCAACAAATCTTATCACAAAATAACCAAAGGAAAGATAAAGCCTTCCTTATCAGCACTTTCACTGGCAACACACTGTTTCTTTCACTGAGAAGAGGACAAGTAACAGAGCTCTTGCTTATACAGATGGGGTTCAGGTGCAGATGAAGGTCCATGTGCATCCCCAAGCTAGGTCCTGCTATCTGAATGGAGCTGGGGACGCACTGGCAAGGCTGGCTGCGTCTGAGGGATGGGGTCTGCTGTTCTGCAGATACAATACATCACCTCCTCTCCCCCTTCCTCTCCTTCCTGAGTCCAGAGATGTCTTTACCTGGGGCCAAGAACAGATTGTCCAATAGAGGAAATTTTCACCCTCTGGGATGACAAGTGGGATCTTGGTCTGACGTGAAGGGGAAGGCTGGGGGAGGTCAGAGACCTTTAACTGAGTGTAGCTTTCTGGATGGTGCAGAGCAGGTGCTGGGTGCTGGGAGATGGTTTCTGAGCTATGGGGCCAGCGCAGGCAGCTGTGTCAGTGCCTGACACAGTACTCTCCTCTTTGCTGAGCTGCACCAGTGAGAGGCATGCTGTGATACTCAGTGGGTACAACCACTATATGGTCTCCTGACTTGTGAGATTCAGCATGGTTTTTGTTAATGTCAACTAGGCCAGTGCGACCATGCTGTGGTGAGCTCATCTCAGCGACACAGGTCCTGTCCTCACGTCCTCCAGAGCATGGGCAGCCATCCTGAGGGCTGATAGCCATGACAGGACTGCTAAGGAGAAGGAAGCTGACATCATATCCAAGAGAAACAGACTCTTCTCTGTGTGCTGCCGATCACCTTTCAATATCCTCTGAGGAACGACACTTCCAGCTCCATGGGAGAAGAAAGGTTGTTTGGTTTGTGCATCCTGGCTTCGCACTTCTGAAATTGTTCTTGTGAAACAGAGTCCCCTGCATTTACAGGAAGATTTGTGGCAGGCTGTTGCTCATGTGTGATGTTTTGAGCTGGGAAGGTTTTCTGGTCCTTAGCATACATTAAGTCACAGCTAAGCCTGAGCAGAGAGAAGTGGGCCAACAGCTTAAGAGTCAGAGGCCACCACAGGTCAATGAAAAGCCATTCCAACCCACAAGAGCCTGGTTTTGCAGAGATAAGAAAATTTTCTGGTCGATTTACAAATATTGACTTAAAGCAGTAAATCCTGGTGATAGCAAATACCCACTCCCTCTTTGGCCACCACTTCCTGCTCACAGCATGTTAGCTTTCATGTCATCTCTTCTTCCTGTTCTGTGTTCACCATTTAAACAGATATCTCCCCAATACTGCCAAGCTTGCCACACACTGAAGCTGCGTGCCTAGCTGGCCTAGCTTTCCTGTTTCACCAGGACATGATAGAGCAACAGAGAAAGTCAAATGGGAAGAGATCTCTGGAGGTCTTGAATCCAACCCCTGCTCAACTCTGACCAGACTACCTAGGGGGTTTTCCAACCAAACACTGATGACCTTCAAGATTGGAAATCACCCTCGTTCTGGTTCCCAGCCCATGGCTGCCCCACTCTCAAACTAAGAACGTTTTTCCTTATGCCTAGCCAGACTTTGCCTTGCCACAGCTTTTCCTCCTTGCTTCTAGATCTATCATGGAGTACTTCAGAGAAGATCCCAGCTCCACCTTCTCTGCAGCCCACTTTAGGAGTGCAAGTCAGGTTCCATGCTCACCTTCTCCTCTGCAGGTTCATTCCCTCAGCCTGTCCTCTGCTCCAGCTCTCTAACCTGATGGCCTCAGCTGGGCACCAGCATAACAATGTCTTTCTTCTACTGGGTTACCCTAACTGGATCCAGTATTCCAGGTGTGAACTCGACCACATCAAGCAGGGTAAATGGCCACTTGCCTCAGCCCAGTGGCTAAAATTTAATCCATCTGGATGGGCTGGAGGCTTTGAGTGTGACTGTGCTTTCCCTCAGACTGCCTGAAGTTTTCAACAATGAAACACCGAGAACTCTGAGCAAACAAACCAAGGCATGGCTTGGGTGGTGAACAGCGTGATCTGAGCTTTGTGGCCTTAATAATGACCCTTTTATCAACCCTCTTCTGTACACACCATCTTCCAAGTAATTTGCAAAATCACTAAACATGGCTTGAGTGCAGAATTACATGCCCCTGGAAATTACTGGTCGTTTGTTGACATGTTTAATTGCAGGCTGAAAGTGCAGCTTTAGTGCTGCATTTTCATAGAATCATAGAATCATAGAAACATCACGGTTGGAAAGGACCTTAGGATCATCAAGTCCAACTTACAGCCCTACACTAAACCATCTCCTGAAGTGCCACATCCAGACATTTTTAAAACATGTCCAGGGATGGTGACTCCACCACCCCCCTCACCAACACATTCCAGTGCTTCACTACCCTTTCAGTGAAGAAGTTCTTCCCAATATCAAATCTAAACTTCCCCTGGCGCAACTTGAACCCATTCCTTCTTGTCCTATTGCTATTCACCAGGGAGAAGAGGAAACACCCGTCTCACTACAGCTGCCTTTCAGGTAGTTGTAGACAGTGATGAGGTGTCCCTTCAGCCTCCTCTTCTCCAGGCTGAACAGCCCCAGATCCCTCAGCCTCTCTCTGTAAGACTTATGCTTTCACAGGAAAGCATTATGTTCTGCAAAAGAACTAGCCACCAGTTTTCAGGTACCTAAAGCAGCAGCTTTGCATTTGCCAGC